>NC_069499.1:446436313-446588813 GCF_027579735.1 Bombina bombina
TATATATATATACAGTGTATATATATATATATATATATATATATACAGTATATGTGTGTGTATATGTATGTGTGTGTGTATATGTATGTGTGTGTGTGTGTATATATATATATATATATATATATATATATATATACAGTGTATATATATATACAATATATGTGTGTGTGTGTATATGTATGTGTGTGTGTGTGTGTGTATATATATATATATATACAGTGTATATATATACAATATATGTGTGTGTGTGTATATGTATGTATGTGTGTGTGTGTGTATATATATATATATATATATATATATACAGTGTATATATATATACAGTATATGTGTGTGTGTGTATATGTATGTATGTGTGTGTGTATATATATATATACAGTGTATATATATACAGTATATGTGTGTGTGTATATGTATGTATGTGTGTGTGTATATATATATATATATATACAGTGTATATATATACAGTATATGTGCGTGTGTGTATATGTAGTGCTTATTCAATTTCGATAAATACATTTACTAAAATTTGTTTTTCCTTGCAATTTGAAATTTTCCTTTCAATTACAGATATGGCTGTTTGACATTTCACATTAAGGGCCCCGTGTTTCTGGCGAGTCTTCAGACTCGCCAGAAGAAACAGCAGTTATGAAGCAGCGGTCTAAAGCCCGCTGCTCCATAACCCTGTCCTCCTGCTCTGAGCAGGCGGACAGAGATCCGCACAATTCAAACCCGATCAAGTCGATCGGGGTTGATTTGAAACCCCTTGCTGGCGGCCGATTGGCTGAGATCTGCAGGGGGCGGGGACGTTGTGCACCAGTAGTCTCACAAGAGCTGCTGGTGCAATGCTGAATACGTATTGCCTCTCCACATTCAGCGAGGTCTGGTCGGACCTGGGTCGGATCATGTTCGACAGATCTTTAAATAAATAGGCCTCTAAATATAATCTGTAAAAATAAAAATAAATAAAATAAATAAATAAGAAATATTATTTGAAGCTAAAATAATATTACAATCTTTTCAAATAATCGGTCCTTCAAACCCATTGTAAACATCCGGTATACTGGAAGTTGCTTTAGTTTTATTTATGGTTATTTTTAGTAGGCTATAACACTGTTAGCTATTTAACATAGGTGCCAGTGTTATTGCTGCTGGGGCTCAGAAAAGGATGACTGCGTTATAGAAACGGCTAACCAGCTATCAGCAGTCACTATGATTTAGCGACCCACAATTAGAGAGCTATCAATAATTAGTAGCAAGTCGAGTCAAGGCGACCCTAGTTATTTCATAGCTTCATTGTACCACATTCCCATGGAATCTAGCTGAGATTTTGAGAGCAAGATTCCAGTCCCATCAGAAAAAAAAAATTCTTAAACATGTTTACAATGCAGAATGTACTCACCCAGTAAACTTGGCATTTTAAGTGTTTTTTTTTTAAAAACAATTTGCGAGTCCCCTAGAAAAAACCAAGCAGAGTTTTCAGGCGCTAGTGCTTCATTTTTTTATATATTTTTTCAACATAACTTAAGATGTCTTGCAATGTGCCTAGAGATATAAAAATAGATACAATAAAATAAAATGATACTCTATGCATATACAGTACTTTTTGTTGCACTGCTATCTGGATCTATTTCCTCCATTGCTTTACAAAGTGTCTCTCCAGCAAGTAGATGGCAAAGATTTGCAGTTAGAATTCACAGCCAATAGGCCAAGTATCCAATATTTGCAAGAATGTATATTTTCCTGCAATGTTTCACACATCAGGGAATGAGCCATGTATATCAGCCAGGACTGCTTGATTTGATAGCGGCTTTGAATGTTTCAAGCAAGTTGCAGTCTTGCTTAATTTTGAATAAGGGCCATGGTCTATTGGTCCAAAATATCAACTTACGATAACAGTGAGAAATCACAATAGATTTGTGCCCACTGCTTTATGTTAGTGTGATTTGTTTTTTAACTGTTTTTAAATACATTTAGCAAAGAATGGTGTTATAGAAGAAAATTACTCTCAGCGTAAAGTAATTTGCTTTAATGCATTTTAATTGGGTTATGAGACCACACTGACATTTATCTGGGGCAAGGAAAGTTAAGTTGGAATGCTGAGGCAGTTTATATTAAAGTAAATTGACTAAATGGACATTGGGACCAGTATGTGTGACATCTGACAAGAAAATATGCTACTACACTTATAAAGTTAAAGGGACAGTAAAGTAAAAAAAAATCTTTCTTGATTTAAATAGGGCCATGTAATTTTATAACCCAACTTTCCAATTTACATTTATTACCAATTTTGCCTTTGTTCTCTGGTATTCTTAGTTGAAAGCTAAATCTAGGAGGGTCCATGTGCTAATTTCTTAGACCTTGAAGACTGCCTCTAATCGGAAAGCATTTGACAGTTTTTCACCACTAGAGGGCGTTAGTTCATGTGTTTCATATAGATTAACATTGAGCTCCGGTACGTGAAGGCTCTTAAGAGCAAGCACTGATTGGCTAAAAATGCATGTCTGTCAAAAGAACTGAATAAGGGGGCAGTTTGCAGAGGCATAGATACAAGGTAATACACAGAGGTAAAAAGTAATATTATTATAACTGTGTTGGTTATGCAAAATTGGGGAATGGGGTAATAGAGGGATTATCTACCTTTTTAAACAACAAAAATTCTGGTGTTTACTGTCCCTTTAAACTCATATTAATTTCAAACTACAATATTTGAGTAATCCACCTACATAACAGGTGATGATGGCTGATGATTGTGGTTTGTTAACTATACATTGTACAATCGGTTTTTTTTTTTACCATTTATATTAGTATCTGAGAGTGTATCACCTTTCCAAGCTTTGCCAGAATTTGTTTCTGCTTTATCCCCCTACAGATAGAGTATCAGAATGACGGAATTGATGCATGCATTGGTGGAATATGAGGACAACCCGCCCACTCTTAGACACCTTTCTTCAGAAACCAATGGTCTTCTGTCCCTTGCTAGATGAGGAAAGCCGATTTCCACAAGCACAGACCAGACTTTAGTTGGTATGAAAATACTGTTGAGAGTAGCTTCTGTAATATGAGACAAGAGAAATACTGTCCTCCACATGACTTATAGACCTTTATATGGGACTTAGCTGATTGCAAAAATGACCTGCTCTACGTTTCCTAACAAAAAACCCTTTGCATCTCTCCATGTGTGGCGCCCTCTAGCTCATAATTCAACAACTGGTCTGTAAATAAAGATGCATTTTAAAACTGTGCTTTTGTTAGCAAACGTTTTATAATTTTGCTGTTTCAGAATTGTTAAGTCTTATGAGTATGTCTGGAGAATTTTTATCTTATCTCCATTGATGTGGCCGGTAAAAGGGACATGAAACCCCAAAATGTTTAGTTGATGATTGCAGATACAGCATTCAATTTTAACAACTCTCCAATTAGCTTCTATTATCAATTTTTTCTTTATTCTCTTAGTATCCTTTATTAAAGGAGCAGCAATGCTTTACTGGGAGCTAGATGAAACATTAGTAAGCCAATGACAGGAGGCAAATATGTGCAGCCACCAATCAGCAGCTAGCCTCAAAGGGCCATGATACCCAAATGTTGAAACACTTGGAAGTGATGCAGCATAGCTGTAAAAAGCTGACTAGAAAATATTACCTGAACATCTCTATGTAAAAAAGAAAGATATTTTACCTCAAAAATTCCTCTGTAGCCACATCCCATTGTAAAGGACTTATAAGCAGCAAATCAGTATGTACTGTCCCAGGACAGCTAAGGAGTGAGCGTACGTGCACACTCATCTGATTTCCCTATTCAGGTTTAAGGAAGTTTACTATGAAATCTCATGAGAGTTAAGTGAAATCACAGTAAAAGCGTTCATGACCTCTGCACCTGCGGATGTTGATTGGCTGCAGTTCATTTCTTCATGTTTTATTTTTTTTTTACCTGCAGCTGGGCAGCAGCTGAGTATAACTTTTAAACAGAACTTACTCTGCTTAGCTGAGGAAATTGTGAGGTAAAATATCTTCCTTTTTTACATAGAGATGCCTCAGGGTGATATTTTCCTGTCAGCTTTTTTACAGTTATACTGCATCAGTTTCAAGTGATTTAGCATTATGAGTATTATGTCCCTTTAACGATTCTGAGCTTTCCCAAAAGAACAAATCAAATTAGATAATGAAGTAAATTGGAAAGTTTGTTAAAAATTGTTTTGCTCTATTTGAATCATGAAAGAAAAAAAAAAAGGGTTTCATGTCCCTTTAAAGGCGGGGGGGGGGGGTATAAATGAGCACCCTACCAGTCAGGAAAATGCAGCATGCTTATACTGCAGGATGCCCCCCAGCTTTCCTGGGTAACTGTGTTAAAAGGACATGATTTCAGATGCAAATTAGAGGAAAGTGGGAAAATAAATAATGAATGTTACACTGGATTATACGGTACCACTGGCTAATAAAAAAATTTGCGCAACAAATAGAGCTTCTAATTTTACACCAAAAATATTTTTAACGCACGAGTTGATAGTCTAGAGCGTGCTAAAATAAGCCTGTTAATAGCGCTTAATCTGTCTCATAATAGACACGCAGGTAAAAAGTCATGTCGGACAATACTTGTGCTCTAAGCGGAGGGTAGGCAAAACAGTAAAGTTCATGTAGTTCTTTCTATCCATTAAAAGTATAGTGGGGGTTATAAAAGTTTTGATTACGTTAAGATGCTTTGGTAAAATATTTTATCATCCATTGTAATACCAGAGTTTGGCCTAGATGGTGCTAAGAGCACAATCCATTTTACTCACCATTACATGGGGAAAGGAAAATGTTAGTCCTTATGCGAAAGCCTTGGCGAAGCTAAACGTTTTTGAGGTCAGTTAGCGTCGGCCACACTAATGCTCTCTCCCTTAATAGATTTCTATGGAGCATACTACAAAATTTAGGGGCCTGATTTTCACTCAAGCACTAACCTGAAGGAGTGCTACAAAAAAGAAGACATTGTGTTCTTCACAAAGTCTTGAATTATATATATATAATTATATAGTATATACACGAAAGAAAGAGATAGATAGCCCAGACAGTACCGTGCAAAAGTTTTAGGCAGGTATGGAAAATGATAATAACAAAGAAAGACGGGGCCTCATAGGGCAAACAGCCAAACTCTTGGAAGGCAGAACGGTAAATGATGTTACTCACATTTAGATATGCACAACACTGTGCTAGATAGCAAGCGGATCCTCTGAGTCGTCAGGCAGACCCCCCCTCAAACTCCAGAAGCTGGAACATGGCCAAAGTCTGACACGTGTGTCCGACTCTGTTTCTTCGTAGACATTGGAGGAGGCCTTAAAAGAGAAAACCAGTAACAGGCAATGGTTGCCGCAGATGCAGTATGGTGTAGACATGTGCATTAAATTTCATTAACAAAACACCGAATCGTCGTTTCATTTTAACTAAAACAAATATCAAAACAAATGCAGCCTGAAATTTAAAGAAAACTAATGAATATGATGAAATTTGTCAGTATTAATTTGTTTCCTTTAAATAGTTAAAATACTTTTAGTGCTAATCCCTTCCTTTTTCTTCACAGAGCTCTAGCCACACCCTGGCTTAGCATGGTTGCTCCCAGGACCTGCACTAAAGGAGAAGGTGCTTTAGTGCAGGCCCAGGGAGTCGCCAAGGTAAGCCCTCCTATTAGCGTGCACCCCGGGGCTCTATAAAGAAGGATCTGGATTAGCGCGGCTCTCCCAGCGCACTAAAGGTAAGCATTTTACGCCAAAGGTGAACTTTTTCACCTGTAGCGAAAGGAACATTTACATTCATTTAACAAAAACAAGATGAATACAGAATAGCACGGGCAATTAATATTCATAAATGATCAAAATTTTTTACCTGTGTACACCTCTAGTGCCAAGGGTTTTCCTCCCTAGATTTTTTCCAATTTCTGCTCAAACAAGGGAAGGGAATATCCTATTAGGCAGTACAGTATAATATACTTTCCCTATGCAGATGTCACTTGAAATTGATATACTGAGGAAAATGTTTCAAAACTAAGGGTCAAACTATCTAAAACTGATAGAAAACATGTTTGAATAGAAAGCCAGAACCAAACACAACATTGCATTTTAGTCTTCATTGACTTGTTAGAAGTAGGTGAAGTATCATGTTCAGCATCCACAGTCCCTATTAGCTTTTATAGAATCATCTCACTGGGGGCTTAATGAGTGTAGAAATGTATACCTCTGTTTTGCAGCTAGCCTGTAAGGTTGGCACATGTGTATATATATATATCATATATATATATACTGTATATATATTTATATATATATATATATATATATATATATGTTTATATATATATATACTATATGTTTAATTTTTCTTTTTTTAAATACAGGCAGTTTTACAGATTACATTATTTAAAAACACAGGCAAATTCACAGATTTTTTTTTCAATCAATAAATTAATTTTATTTATATTTTAAAGTCATACCAGGAGCAATAAATCATTGAACAATGATGAGCGGTCTTTACATGATCGCAACCAAATGGCTGTACTTATTACATCTAGGCGTTCCTTGACCTTTTACAGCAATAAATGACTACCATTTTGTAAGGTTTAATAAAATAAGTCATTCATGAAACATTTTTTAAAAAATTATGGGCCATTACAATGAAAAAATAAAGTAAATATAGATATATAGGAATTCAATTTAAGTTATATTACATTGCTTAATTTAGATGCAAGATTCCTATACCTGAGATTATATTATAATTACAAGAAATAAAAATGAAATAAATTATTTTTTGAAAATATACCTCATAAAAATATCCCAATGGCTCTAAAAAACTATATATTGATAATATAAATTATCATCTTTTTTTTAACTTTATTTTCTTTTATTGGTATGTTTTGTTATTTTCAAATTAATTTATTCATTATTTTAAAATTATTTTATTTATATTTAGATTAATTTGATGAAGTGTATATACCATTCAAAATTTATAATATTTGTATTTTGGAAAAATAATTTTCTTATATATATATATTTGTCAATATTTGTATTATTTGTTTTGAGTAATGTATCAATTCCATCATGTCTATAATAGTTGTAATTCCCCCTTTTTATATATTAATTCTATATAATTATTATAAATCATTTAGACATGATGCAATACTTTCGCTGTATTTTGATACAATATGTAATATTGTCTTTTCGATTTGTGGGTTTTGTAAGATTTGTAATTGTATTAGGTTACACAAAGCTTAGAAGCACAAAGAGTTAAATAATTAACTAACTTCACTATAAATTGTTCACTCACCTGTATCTCCACACCTCTCTGACGAAGTGTGTTCTCTCACACGAAACGCATAAGAGGCGTTCTGCTGCACAGGATTGGAGTTTGACCCATATTTTGTACCTACCTCTGCATTCACAAGCACAAATAAACATTCAAGCTTGCACCCAAACTGATTGCTCTTTTCTTTTGCTGTATGCTAAATGACACAAGGCCCATTTCTATGGATTGGGCTGACAAATCACAATTAATGTGAGGTTTATTTCCTGTTTTCTTATGAATCTTTGAGTAATAGAATGTTGCAAGCTCAGAGAGGCTTGTCAGAACCATTATCCCGGTTAGTGCAGATTTAGTGCATTAATCCCCACAATTAAATACATTTTTCCTATAAAAAAAATCAATACCAAGTAAAAAAAAATCGTATTCCCACATATACTGGTGTTTACAAAATATTGGCTTTGATTCTCACTGAAAATGGCCCTTTTCTTCAGGGCCAGACAAAGGTTTCATATGCTCCAAGTGAGAACATTTGCTCCTCAGTGCACATAACACAGCTCAAGCAACTCTCACTCACAGGTGGGTGTCTTCTTGCTGCTGCTGGCTGAGGCCACTGTCTGGGTAGCAGTTAATTCAGATGCCAGGCCTAGTGGTGGATTGCAGCCAGCTGAAGCCTCAGCCATCACCAGGGAAGCAGCTGGAGGAAGGAGGGAAGGAGTGAGAGGTAATAGTACTAGGGATTGTCTGAGGTAGATACTGTCCCCCTTTATTTCTCACTGAGGCTCCTGAGTGTAGTGGGTCCATATCCTCAGTGCCATTGCACCAGCTCTAGTTCTGCCCCTAGATGAAATACACTCCTAGGTCTTTTATGTAGTTCATCTAGGTTCTTCCTAATGGATGGGCCAGCCCTACCCTTTGCAAGAGTCATAGCTATTCGTGGACAATTTTACTTTTATAATCACAATGGCAGACTTTCTGATATCTTTCTTAGGTTTCAGGAGCTTTATTGAATCTAGGCATGTGATAGTCATGTCACTGTGTAAAAGCTAACGCCTAGATTGCAATCTTAAAATGTGCTATGAGACATTATGGATTTCTACTCCTCTATATAGTGGCTTTTAACAAATGGTTTTCAACTCCATGGGAAGCGCTTGCTTGAATATATAAACATTTGATTGTCATACATTCTGATTAACTAACCAAATGGACAAATGAAAATGTTTATGTAACATGTTTTCATAGACCTACATCCATGGGGAAAAAAAACAGTTAGTTGGAAGGAGACTTAATTGAACAAGCTCTATAAATGGCATGCACACTTAACCCTTTCCTATCAATTTATGTTGAAATAATTCCAACATATTAGGTCCAAATACTTGCAATCATAAACATGCAGTTGTGATATAGTCATAGCTAAAAAGCCAGATGTTCAGTATGGTAGCATTTATTAATGTGGGTCAATGGCAAATATAAAAATGCAACGTGTGTCCTGCAAAAAAGGTAAAGGGGCATTAAAAAAAACCTGGCATGAATAGTGTTTTCTGATGGATAGGAATACCAATCCATCTAAAATCAAAGCATCTAAAATCAAAGGTCTAAAATCAAAACATCTAATGAGCTAATGTAGCATGAAGTCATTTTGAAGACTTCCATTAGAAATGCAATTTGAAAAATGGCTCATTACTTTGTGGAAATCAAGGCATCTTCTAGGGATTAATTCTAGTTATGGCACCTGATATAATTATATTACTTTACAAAATAACTTTTAATAAAAAAATATTTTGTTGTAAAAAGTTGTCTTTATTAGCCCAGATTACAACTGCAAATGAAAACCTTTCCAGCAGATTAGTTCTTATAAGGACTGCATTTTTAATTACATTAAAATTAGAAATATGTGTTTTTTGTGAGGGTGGATTTGTTATTCCTCTGTATCTAGAATTGCTCTTTAAATAAATTATGAAGCAGAGATCAACTATGCAGAGACTGTCCAGAGAAAGATGAGGATGAAGACCCATTAAAATACATGTCTTTTTAGGGGTGAGGCTGAACAGCTATTATGTTAATCAGTGACTGAAAAATCTTTGATTGGGTCCTTGGGGTTTCAGGGAAGTAACAGAAATCATTATGCAACAAATATAGGAAATGGTGGGTATAGTAATGCCATTCGTAAAATGTTTCTTTATATTCTACGTACATTTCCGTGATTCAAATGTCCAAAATAAATTCCACAGCACCAAATGTTATCTTCAAGAATTATTCATTTATTTACCATACATCATGCGACTTTCACAGCCCAATTGGCCTTAATCAGGCATACATCATGCAACGTTTCAGCCCCACTGGCCTAATCATGCCTTCATTAGATGAATGTTAAGGCCATTGGGCCGAATTGTTGCATGATGTATGGTAAATAAAGAATAATTCTGAAGAAAACCTTTGGTGCTGAGGAATTCCTTTTGGACATTGGATCATTCAGGGATAAGCAGTAACTCCTTCCTCATGCACCTTTTTATAATAAGTATTTTTTATACCAGGATTTCTATTGCAACACATTAAGTTAATTGGGATTTAGCAACTCTCGGTTTGTTCTTTTTTGTTGGCAACCGTTAGAACAAAAACAAAAAATACTGGAATCATAAACATTGGCTCTGATTCCAAGTATAATGATAGCACGATTCGCAATAAGCAGTATCACTGGACATACTAACATTTACCCTCAAATTGATATTACAAGTCCATGGTAAATCCCCATTTACCAGAGAAGGGTTAGCGCGGTTGACAGTTGTTCTAGCGCACCCTATAATTTCAATGGATATTGTGAACATGATAAGTAGCGCTGATAATTACAAGTTGAAAGTTATAGGTCACGCTCAAGTCGAAACTGCGCTAGAATATTTAGCACGGCTTGGAAGCTGAAGTGAAGTGTAATGGTTAAAAAAAATGCCCAAACACATAAAAATTATATTAAAATAAAGTATTTACACATATATAGAGGGAGTGCAGAATTATTAGGCAAATGAGTATTTGACCACATCATCCTCTTTATGCATGTTGTCTTACTCCAAGCTGTATAGGCTCGGAAAGCCTACTACCAATTAAGCATATAGGGTGATGTGCAGTCTCTGTATGAGAAGGGGGTGGGTCTAATGACATCAACACCCTATATCAGGTGTGCGATAATATTAGGCAACTTACTTTCCTTTGGCAAAATGGGCAAAAGAAGGACTTGACAGGCTCAGAAAAGTTCAAAAATAGTGAGATATCTTGCAGAGGGATGCAGCAGCTCTTAAAATTGCAAAGCTTCTGAAGTGTGATCATCGAACAATCAAGCGTTTCATTCAAAATAGTCAACAGGGTCGCAGAGAAGCGTGTGGAAAAACAAGGCGCAAAATAACTGCCCATGAACTGAGAAAGTCAAGCGTGCAGCTGCCAAGATGCCACTTGCCACCAGTTGGCCTATTGTCAGAGCTGCAACATCACTGGAGTGCCCAAAAGCACAAGGGTGTGCATACTCAGAGACATGGCCAAGGTAAGAAAGGCTGAAAGACGACCCCCACTGAACAAGACACACAAGCTGAAACGTCAAGACTGGGCCATGAAATATCTCAAGACTGATTTTCTAAGGTTTTATGGACTGAGAAATGAGAGGGTGAGTCTTGATGGGCCAGATGGATGGGCCCGTGGCGTGGATTGGTAAAGGGCAGAGAGCTCCAGTCCGACTCAGACGCCAGCAAGGTGGCGTACTGGTTTGGGCTGGTATCATCAATGATGAGCTTGTGGGGCCTTTTTGGGATTGAGGATGGAGTCAAGCTCAACTCCCAGTCCTACTGCTAGTTTCTGGAAGACACCTTCTTCAAGCAGTGGTACAGGAAGGGAAGTCTGCATCCTTCAAGAAAAACATGATTTTCATGCAGGACAATGCTCCATCAACACGCGTCCAAGTACTCCACAGCGTGGCTGGCATGAAAGTTTTTAAAAGAAGAAAATCTAATGGACATGGCCTCCTTGTTCACCTGATCTGGAACCCCATTGAGAACCCGTGGTCCCTCATCAAATGTGAGATTTACAAGGAGGGAAAACAGTACACCTCGCTGAACAGTGTCTGGGAGGCTGTGGTTGCTGCTGCCGCACTGTTGATGGTGAACAGATCAAAACACTGACGAAGAATCCATGGATGGCAGGCTTTTGAGTGTCCTTCGCAAAGAAAGGTGGCTATATTGGTCACTGAGTTGTTTTTTGTTTGTGTTTTGAATGTCAGAAAATGTATATTTGTGAATGTTGAGATGTTATATTGGTTTCACTGTAAAAATAAATAATTGAAATGGGTATATACCGTATTTGGTTTTTTGTTAGGTTGCCTAAGTAATATGCACAGTAATAGTCACCTGCACACAACAGGATATCCCCTTAAAATAGCTATAACTAAAAACAAACTAAAAACTACTTCCAAAACTATTTCAGCTTTGATATTAATGAGTTTTTTGGGTTCATTAAGACATGGTTGCTGTTCAATAAATAAATTAATCTCAAAAATACAACTTGCTAATAATTCTGCTACTCCCTGTATATATATATTATATATATATATATATATATATATTATATATATACTTATATATACATATTGTCTATGTTTGTATGTGTCTATGTGTATATATGTGTATACTTGTGTATTTTATGAGTTTATATGGTAAATATGTAGTACACACATACATACATATAGACCACATATAAACACAATACACACGCACACAAATATAGATATATATATACTTTTTGATGCCTTTACAGTCATATACCTTGGAAACATGCAATATATTTTTTAAAAAATGTAATATGTTTTTATTTTTTTGAATAGAGGAGGTATTTGACTGGAAAGGGATCAAAAGTATATATATCTATATATCTATATATATGTGCATGTATTGTCTATGTTTTTTATGTATACTATGTCTAGGTGTAGTATATGTGTATTCTTGTGTATTTATGGAGTTTATAGGTGGTAAATATGTATATACACACTTACATACATACATACACATATAAACACCATATACACATACGCACACATATATAGATTATAATACTTTTGATCCCTTTCCAGTCAAAGTACCTTGAACATGCAATATAATTAAAAAAAATATATATGTTTTTATGTTTTTTGAATAGAGAGCACTGCTGTTTTCAAATAAGGCGTTGCATGACCCCCCTATGTATCATCGGAGGAAATAGAGGGGATAGCCCTCCCTAATTTGTTTTAAATTTTTAATATGTGGTCTCACCCACATCTATTAATCCAGAATCATTTTTGGTGCTATTTTATAGACCCTCTCCCTCTATCAAAAATGATCTGATGGCTTGTGGAGCACGTGATTACTTTGTTACAATGATCACCTGGCAATTTAAGGGACAAGGTGGACCCCCTTCATTTGAAAGAGATTGGTTTGGAAAGGAGTCATCATAACCCAACCCTAGAACTAGAACTGTTGTATTCAGGAAGATGACGCTGTGTTATCTACAATGTCATTCCTCCACATTCTAGTACTTAAGTGACATGAGAACAGCTGTCATAATCATTGTCTATATCAGAAGTCATCTTTTCACAATAAGGTCTGATGTATCACTTATAGAAATGGTTTTTGCTTTCTCCTTGTATAATATTTAATTTTATGTAATGGCATATTTTCTGCAGATAAATTTGGAAGATAATTTAAGATGCAAATATTTTGGCGGCCAAAGGAGAGTCGAACTCTGTTTTGGATTCAACACTATGCTGGAAAGGTATTGATATATTTACTACTATCTGTTCCCTGGCTATTGTAATTGATACTTCATTATATTATCAGCCTAGCATACCCATTGCAAACACACAAAGTCCCTTGTAAATCAATTTTAAACATATTTAAACTTACCCATGGAACATGTGTTTCCCTCTTTTACACTCTAAATTAAGGCATCTGTACATCTGCAAGGTATGATCACTAGATTTATATTCATCGGGAACTGTGGTGTTTGTATTCAAGCCACACAATTTGCTCCCTGCTCTAAGCTCAGACGATTCTTGGTGGATTACATTAGACTCAGCAAATAAATAACAACCTTTGCAATGTAATTAAGGCTGGTAAATGGTTTTTAGTTAGTAACAGTATCAACATTCTAGTATAGAAACTATTAAGCGCCACCGAATATTCAAACCACCATTTATAACAGATCAATAACATTGTTTGAGAACTGTATGTTGGGGCTGCTATATATACAAAGTAATCTTAGTATTATCAATTGTGAGGTTATCAAATAGTAACATGTTAGGGTTAGAGCATTAACACTGGTCTAACATAAGTTTATTATTTTTATAACTATACAATTATTATATTTAATTGTATAGTATATAAATACTTTTATATATATATATATATTTTTATATATATATATATATACATATATATATATATATTTCTTTCATTAATTGGCAAGAGTCCTTGAGCTAGTGACGTATGGGATATACAATCCTAACCAGGACAGCAGCAAGTTTCCCAAACTTCAAAATGCCTATAAATACACCCCTCACCACACCACAATTCAGTTTTACAAACTTTGCCTCCCTTGAAGGCGGTGAAGTAAGTTTGTGCTTGATTTCTATGATTTTTTCTATGATAAGCGCTTCTAAGCATTCTGAAGCCCAATTCCTCTCAGAGTACAGTGTTTGTCAGAGGGATGGAAGGGAAGTATCGCCTATTGATTTTATGGTTTTCCTCACAGGAAATCTTTTCAAAGGTTCTCTGTTATGTCGTAGGGATTCATCTCCTACCTTCCTTTTCAGATCGACGATATACTCTTATATACCATTACCTCTGCTGATACTTTTTCATAGCTCGGTTTGGCTATCTGCTATATGTGGATGGGTATCTTTCGGTAAGTATGCTTTCATTATTTAAGACACTCTCAAAAAGGGGCTATGGTTTGGCATTTTATGTATTAGTATAAAGTTTTAAATATATGTACTTTTACTTATATTGCCATGAGTCAGGTCTATCTTATTTCCTTTTGCAGACTGTCAGTTTCAGTTTGGGAAGCATGTTTAGGAAGTTAGTTGTTTTACCTGGGTATAGTCCTTTTTTTCAAATTGGACAGTTTTTCTTTTAATTTTTGCGGGCAAAATTAGGCTCGCAAGGGTGCAAAATGCTGTTATTTATTGCGTCATTCTTGGTGCGAGAATTGTTTTGGCGCAAAGGTATGTCTTTGATGATTGCAAGTTCGTTCATTTCCAGCGTGTTATTTGATGCCAGGTGTCCTTGCACGAGGTTGCGTCTGTGTATGACACAAAGTTGCGTAATTTCCTGGTTGTTTTTGGCTGCAAATTTTTTTTTAACTTGCCTTTTGCGTTATGCGTCAGTCTTGGCACCAATTTAGTTTATTTTGGCACCTATATGCCTGCTTGCCTTCTATATGCTTATCACCCCGACTCATTAACAAATGAACTTCACTAACCCAACAGTTGCCCCTCATCTCCCCACTTAATATCATTCCCACCTTTGCAGTCCCCACCTCCTGTTTCCCTCCCTCCTACCCATCTAGATTGTAAGTTCCCTCGGGAATAGGGCCCTCAAGTCCCCCTGTATCTGTCTGTAAAATGGTGTCTTTTTATTGTATTGTTTTCTTCGTTGTACTTCTATCCTTGTACCCATGGGCAGCACTGCGGAATCTGTTGGCGCTTTATAAAGAATGAATAATAATAATTAAATAAAGATTAATAATATGCTCAGGGGGCTATGCTGTTTGCATTTTTCCCCCTGAAAACTGCCATATAAGGAAATTGAAATTTTGCTTTAATGTTTTTTCTTTTACATTTTGCAAGATGTCTCAATCTGATCTGTCTCAGGAAGTAACTGTTGGAACCCTGGCTGCCTGATCACAGTTCTACCAAAGCTAAGCATATCTGTTGTAAGTTAGCAGAGATTATATCTCCAGCTGTAGTATGTAAAAGTTGTCATGATAAGCTTTTGCACGCAGAAAACTTTTCCATCAGTATACTAGTACAGTTCTGTTGTTCCTTCAACATCTAATGTACATGATATCCCGTTGATATGTAAAAATATATTGCTGATGTGATACAGAAGGCTTTGTCTGCTATTACGCCTTCTTAATTAAACGTAAAGGTCTTTAAAACTTCTCATAAAATTGATGAAATTTCTAATGACCGAACAACAAACTGAAATATCCTCCTCTGTTGAAGATCTCTCTGATTCAGAAGATCCTACCTCAGACATTGACACTGACAAATCTTACTTTTCAAGATTTAGTATATTCGTTCCTTGTTAAAATAAGTGTTGGTTACTTTGGATATTGAGGAGTCTAGTCCTCTTGAATCCAAACTAGTAAAGCTTCTGTTTATAAACCTCCTGTGGTTACGCCCTGAGGGTTTTCCAGTTCCTGATGCTATTTCTGATGTGATTGCTAAGGAATGGATTTAACCTGGTACTTCTTTCATTTCTTCTCTAGGTTTAAAAGGTTGTACCCTTTGCAGTGGGCTAGATTAGAGTTTTGGGAAGAAATCCCCAAAGTTGATGGGGCTATTTCTACTCTTCGAGGTCCACAATAGGCCGAAATGTACGTCTGGGGGTTTTGCTGTTTCTCTCGTTCAGAGAGGGATTGCCTGGTATTTCGGGGCTGGACTGCTACTGTGAAGTCAGGATCAGACTGATATGTTTCAGGAAGGTTCTTTGTCTGTGAAAGGCACATGTTGAGCAAAAAGAGGCTGCTTCTTGGGTGGTAACTAGCCATAGAGCAAGCTATTATGCTATTGTTCGTCTCCCAGGTTGAGGCCTTCTCTCTTTTGTTATTTATGCAAATTATGACATTTTGGGAAGTCTCCCAATGTGGATTGCGGGAATCCAGACCTGGACCATGCTCAGTGTGCGCTACAGGGATATGGCTGCACCTCAATGACGAGGCCCACAATAGGGCCAAACTCTCGTTCAGAGACGGATTGCCTGGTATTTCGGGGGCTGGACTGTACTGTGAAGTCAGGATCAGACTGATATGCTTCAGGGAAAGTTCTTCTCTGTGAAAGGCACTTGGTTGAGCAAAAAGAGGCTGCTTCTTGGGTGGTAACTAGCCATAGAGCAAGCTATTATCTATTGTTCTTCCCAGGTGAGCGCTTCTCTCTTTTTATTTATGCTATTTCTACTCTTGCCAGGTGTACTATATTCCTATGGAAGACAGTACTCTCTTTAAAGATCCTTTAGATAGGAAACTTGAATCTTATCTAAGGAAAGCTTATGTATATTCTGGCTATCTTCTTAGGCCTGCCATTTCTATGGCTAATGTTGCGGCTGCATCAACCTTTTTGGTTGGGATAGCCTAGCGCAACAGGGAAACAGATCCTGATTTGTCTAGCATTGTTTGTTTGCTTCAACATGCTAATCATTTTATCTGTGATGCCATTTTTGATATAATCAAAATTGATGTTAAATCTATGTCTATTTTAGCTAGAGAGCTTTATGGACTCCAATCTGGAATGCTGACATGGTATCTATAATCTAGATTGCTATCTCTTTCTTTCCAAGGGTAACAATTTATTTGGTTCTCAGTTGGATTCAATTATTTCAACTGTCCACTGGGGGAAAGGGAGTTTTTTTTTGCCTCAGGATAAAAGACCTAAGGGTATATCTAAGCTTCTAATCGTTTTTTGTTCTTTTCGACCAGAATAAGGAACAGAAAACCAATCCTTCCCCTAAAGACTCTGGTTCCAAATTGGAAACCTTCTTCAAGTTGGGAATAAATCAAAGCCTTTTAAGAACCCATAGCCAGTCCCCCAAGGCTGCAAGAGATGGTGGCCCCGATCCAGTTCAGCTGGTGGGGGGCAGAATTGAAAATTATTCTAAGACATTTGGGCAGATTCTGTTCAAAATCAGTGGATTCAGAGTATTGTCTCTCAGGGGTATCGAATTGGATTAGAGTAAGACCTCCTGTGAGAAGATTTTTTCTCTCTCACGTTTCCAGCAAATCCGGGTGAAGGTTCAAGCTTTTCTGAAGTGTGTTTCAGATCTAGAGCTTTCAGGGGTATTCATGAGCCAGTTCCGTTTCAGGAACAGGGTCTGGGGTTTTATTCATATCTATTCATTGTCCCAAAGAAAGAAATTCATTCAGGCAAGTTCTGGATCTAAAGTTTTTGAATCGTTTTGTAAGAGTCCCAACTTTCAAGATGTTGACTATTCTGCCTTTTGTTCAGTAAGGTCATTATATCTTCACATTCTGATTTATCCAGACCACTAGTCAGTTTCTGAGATTCTCTTTTCTAGACAAGCATTACCAATTTGTTGCTCTTCCGTTGGCCTGAGCAACAGCTCCAAGGATCTTTCGAAGGTTCTCAGTGCCCTTTTATCTGTAATCAGAGAACAGGGTATTGCGGTGTTTCCTTATTTGGACGATTAGCTTGGTACTAGCTCAGTCTTACATTTAGCCCGAATCTCACACAAATCATACTAGTGTTGTATCTTGAAAGACATGGTTGAGGATCAATTTACCAAAGGAGTTTCTTGATTCCTCAGACAAGGGGTCACCTTTTTAGGTTTCCAGATAAATTCAGTGTCCATGACATGAATTGGCTTCAGCTTGTTGAAACCTTCAGTCTCAATCATTCCCTTCAGTGGCTATGTGCATGGTAGTTTTAGGGTCTCAATGACTGCAGCTTCGGATGCGATCACCTTTACTCATTTTCATATGAGACCTCTGCAGCTTTGTATGCTGAATCAATGGTGGCAGGGATTTATACCCAGATATCACAATTGATATACGTAAACCCAACATTCAACTTTCTCTTACTGGTGGGTTAGACCATCATTGTTTAATTCAGGGGGGCCTCTTTTATTTGTCCACTACCAGGGCTGTGATCACAACAGATGCAAGTCTTTCAGGTTGGGGAGCGTGTCTGGGGATCGCTGACAGCACAAGGGGTTGGAAACCTCAAGAGGCGAGGTTACCAATCAATATTTTAGAACTCTGTGCTATTTTCAGGGCTCTTCAGGTTTGGCCTCTGTTAAAGAGAGAACCATTCATTTGTTTTCAGATGGACAATATCACAACTGTGGCATATGGCAATAATCAGGGGTGGGAACTCACAGTCCCCTAGCTATGAAAGAAGTATCTTGGATAATTTCTTGGGCAGAATCCAGCTCTTGTCTAATTTCTGGTGGTGCATATCCCAGTGTAGGACAATTGGGAAGCGGATTATCTCAGCCATCAGACCTTACATCCGGGGAGTGTGTTTCTCCATCCAGATGTATTTTGTCAGATTGTTCAGACCAAGGGGAGGGTGGTCTCTCCATCCAGTGGTTGGAAACCTCAAGAGGCCGAGGTTACCAATCAATATTTTAGAAATCCATGCTATTTTCAGGCTCTTCAGGTTTGGCCTCTGTTAAAGAGAGATCCATTCATTGTGTTCTCAGGACGGACAATATCACAACTTTGCCACTTCCTCTAAGACAGACCTTCTGTCTCAGAAGGGCCGTTTTTTCCATCAGGATCTCAAATCGTTAAATTTGAAGGTATGGGAATTGAATGCTTAGTGCTTAGTCATAGAGGTTTCTCTGACTCAGGTGATTAATACTATGCTACAGGCTTGTAAGTCTGGTTTCAAGGATGATTTATTATCGAGGTTCGGAAGACCTATGATTTCATGGTGTTCTTCTCATAAATTCTCCTGGCATTCTTTTAGAATTCCTAGAATGTTACAGTTTCTTCAGGATGGTTTGGATTAAAGGTTTGTCTGCAAGTACTTTGAAGGGACCAAATCTCTGCACTTTCTGTTTTATTTCTTAGGAAAGTTTGCTAAGCTTCCTGATAGTCACTGTTTTGTTCAGGCTTTGGTTCATATCAAGCCCTGTTATTAAATCATTCTCTCCTCCTTGTAGTCTTAATTTGGGGTTTTGAAGTCTTTGCAGGGCTCCTCCTTTTGAGCCTATGCATTCTTTGGATATTAAACTTACTTTCGTGGAAAGTTTGTTTCTGTGGCTATCTCTTCAGCTAGAAGAGTTTCCAAATTGTCCTGCTCTCCTTGTGAGTCTCCTTTTTTTTGATTTGTTTCAGCAGGATAAGGCTGTTTAGGCGGACTTCGTTTAAATTTCTTCCTAAGGTTGTGAATTCTAACAACATTAGTAGGGAAAGTGTTGTTCCCTTCCTTTGTGTCCTAATCCCAAGAATACTCTTGAAAGATCTTTGGCATTCTTTGGATGTTGTAAGAGCTTTGAATGATTTAGTGTTGGAAGCTCCTAAAGATTTCAGGAAGACTTCTAGTCTATTTGTTGTCTTCTCTGGTTCTAGGAAAAGGTCAGAAAGCTTCTGCCATTTCTTTGGCAGTCTTGGTTAAAGCTTTTGAATTCATAAAGCTTATTTGGAGGGAGGGACAGTCCCCGCCTCAGAGGGATCACAGCTCATTCTACTAGATCAGTCTCAACTTCTTGGGTTTTTAAGAATGAAGCTTCAGTTGATCAGATTTGCAAAGCAGCAGCTTGGTCTTCTTTGCATACATTTACTAAATTTTACCATTTTTATGTATTTGCTTCTTCTGAAGCAGTCTTTGGTAGAAATGTTCTTCAGCAGTTGTTTCAGTTTGATTCTTCTGCTAATGTTTTTTTTCTTTCAATTATGAGAAAAACTTATTTTTTGTGGATTTAATTTTTTCAGCGGAAAATGGCTGTTTTTATTTTATCCCTCCCTTTCTAGTGACTCTTCTGTGGACTTCCACATCTTGGGTATTTCTATCCCATACGTCACTAGCTCATGGACTCTTGCCAATTACATGAAAGAAAACATATTTTATGTAAGAACTTACCTGATAAATTAATTTCTTTCATATTGGCAAGAGTCCGTGAGACCCACCCCTTTTTCTGGTGGTTATGATTTTTTGTATAAAAGCACTATTTTATTCCTGTTCCTCATTTTTGTATGCTTTTTGACTCCTTTTTCTATCACCCCACTACTTTGGCTATTCATTAAACTGAATTGGGTGGGTGTGGTGGGGGGTGTATTTATAGGCATTTTGAGGGTTGGAAAACTGTGCCCGTCCTGGTAGGATTGGTTATCCCAGACGTCACTAGCTCATGGACTCTTGCCAAGATGATAGAAATTAATTTATCAGGTAAGTTCTTACATAATTAAGTTATATATTGGAACTTTAAAGTTCTTACCTACCAAATGTTGGTATTTTCAGATATCCTCACTGACCACATGGTTAAGCAGTTTCAGTAAAAATGATTACTCTAGCTGATGCTCAAGCACCTGTTATAGAGACACTGTAATTTACCCCTAAACTACAACAACCTTTATCCATGCAAGGATTGCTTCTCCAAACCTTGCAAACTTAGTACCCACCTACTACAGATGGTATTAGCTGTGGGTGGTTAGTTGCATTGGGAGGTTAAAGATATGAAATCAAAATTAAACTTGCAAGAATCAGAGCACTGCAATTGTAGGACACTTTTAAAATCACTTGATTTGTCATATGTGCTTTGTTCTCTTAGTATCCATTGTTGAAAATGAATACACACATATACTACGACTACTTGGAGCTTCTAGCTGCTTAGTGTGCCTGCTTACATTTGTCTTCTGGGATTGGACTAACTAGATGTGTTCAACTAGCTGTCAGTAGTGAAATTATATTACTCAGCAAAATCATAACAAGGGAATGAAGCAAATTTGATAATAAAAGTAAATTTGAAGTGTGGGTTAAAATTGTATGTTCTATCCAATCATGAATGAACATTTTTGTGGTTTCCTGTCCCTTTAACAATGATTTTTCATTGATACTTTTTAAAGTCATCTGATACAGGGAAAAATCATTTATCAACAAAAATAATAGGATCACACAATTACCCAATAAAGAGCTTGTTTCCAGTGAGTTGGTAAACATGGAGCCTTTAAAGGGACATTAAACCCAAAAAAATTATTTCATTATTCAGACAGAGAATACAATTTTAAACAACATTCCAATTTACTTCTATTATCTAATTTGCTTCATTCTTTAGATATCCTTAGTAAACGAAATAGGCAATGCACATGGATGAGCCTATCACATGAGGCATCTATGTGCAGCCACCAATCAGAAGCTACTGAGCCTATCTAGATATGCTTTTAAGGAAAGAATATCAAGAGAATGAAGCAAATTAGATAATAGAAGTAAATTAGAATAGTTGTTTAAAAATGTTATTCTCTATCTTAAGCTATCAAAGTTGCCAAAATCTAAAAGTAGCTGACGGCTCCATTTTAGTACCAGGTTTCCACTGAAATATTTTGCACAATGCCAACAGTCAGTCTTTTCATGTATGCGTAAGTTAACATTATGATAGCGCTTCCATCTGACTTTGGACTTCTTGAAAATTGCGCCATAACAATTTCATTGCTATGGTAACCTGACCTTAGATTATAAAAAATAATAATGTTAGCGTCTGTGCTCCTTACCTGTAATTGGCTAGAGAGGTAAAGAAGTGTTAAAGAAGTGTTAGGAAGTTTTGGGTTTTTGAGCTAGGTAGAGTGATTTGGTCACCTAATAAATAATAAAATAGAATTTAAATAATTTATTTTAAATTAAGGTCAGCCATTTATTTTTGTTTTATTTTTACAATATTTTTTTATATGTAATATTTAGTGCTGCCCCAGGTATAGGCCTAGTTGAAGTTATGTGCTTGATTTATATTTTTAAGTACATGTTGAAATCTATTTAAGAACATAACTCCAACTAGAGTTTTGGTCTTCAATTATTTTCAATAGGAAATGTATTTGTATTCAGCAGCCGAGTCCCACTGCTGGTTAACGGTGAAAAATGCGCCTTTCTGACAGTATTTTTTTTTTCAGTTTGCGACCCTTGTGCAAACCCAATTACAACTCAATGGAAACAAACCTAACAATAGAGTTGTTATTGTACCCCAGTGTCAGCTAATAAACAGGTTAAAATAGCTTAATGGTCTAATTGTGGTAATTCAAAGGGACAAAAAAGGCATATCCAGTTACTGTTACAGGTTCCATAGAATCATTGGATGGAATAGAACCTGAGCTGTTATTTAAAAAAAAAAAAAAATCTATGGCTTCTTTGTTTCTTGTTCAAATGTTGTTGTATTTTAATGCTTTGTTTTTTACATGCTGTGTATACATAATATTCAATCCCCCTATAATAAAATAAATCTATGTATTTGCCCTAGGTACTTTTATGATGCGTGTGGGTTTCTAGAGAAGAACAGAGATACTCTGCCAGCTGACATTGTAGTTGTACTGAGGACATCAGAAAAACAAACTTCTTCAACAGTTGTTCTCAAGTCCATTGACCAAAACAGGTACTGTTCTACATTATTATCATGGGTTAGATGTGCTTTCAGACATACTATCAATAAGGATCTATTAAACAGTGAGATGCAGAATTCCCTTGGTATCGTGTTATTCTGTTGCCATATGGAACATAATTGTTCATTGTAATGGGCTAAATGATTTTGGAAAACTACAAGAACATTTATATATTTATTTGTAAGCCTATTTTGTATGTATTATCTTCTGCAATTATCATATATGCATGAATTTATTTAGTACAATTACAATTCTTAATATACTTGGATTAGAGCATCTTATTAAGATGAAGGGGTAAAAAATATTAGATTTTCATGGTTGGATATATAAATTCCATGCAAAATAATGAATTAAAGGACTCTCACTGATGTCAGACCCGCTAAAAGGCATCACAACTATTTCAAAGTCGCCCTTCGCTTAATGCATTGAGCCTTATAGAAATGTTTGTGATTCCTCTAATTGTCTTAAATTTTTCTGAATGATGTCACACCATCCTCCCTTGAAAGGCCTCAATCACTAAAGTTTTGTTTAAAAATGACATTGCATTAATTTAGAACATTTTTAATTGTTTACTTATTATTGAACTCATATCCTGTATCAAATTTGATGCTTGTGCTTGTTTTCGGCAGATAATTTCTGAATGCTGGGTACTATTAATGTGTTTTCCAGTGATCACAATCGAAAAAAGATTAAGCTGTTAATATCCCTAGAGCTCAAAATCATTTTCTCTCTAAAACAACACAAACTTGTTATTCTGTGATAAATTAACTTCTCATGATCATGAGAAACAAGAGTGGTACATTTGCACGCTTAGCGATTATATCACAGGTTAAAGATCTTGTATATGATTTATCCCTATTACAGTTTTTATACTGTGTAGTGATGCTAATACGTGATGTATGAAATTAAGCTGTTGTGCTCCAAATCATAGCTATATATATATATATATATAATATATATATATATAAACAGGGGTATTATCAGTATAGTGGCATGTGTGTTGGTTTATCAATATTGCTCATTATTAGAGTTAAAGGGCTTATTATTCATTGTTTTTTTTACTTTAATTGATTGACAAGTAATCTGTATTAGTTTGTTGATGTTGCTTCCTAACATCATCCAAAATAGCAGAGGGTAATTTCAGTGTGTTTTTGCCCAAATACAAAACCAGAGATACATTTATAAATGATGGGGGTACGTGGAAATAAGTTGAAAAGTGTTGTGCAGTGTTTAGCAAGTTCTTTTAGCTGTTTAATTGGATAAGTGAAAAATGGCGCAGTAAATATTGAAGAATTAAGTATTGAAATTTAAATTTTGACCTGAGAAACAGAACTGGCATGAGTTAACTATAGCACCATATGTGAAATGTCAAAATGAAAATGGCTGATTGTGATCACATCAACATAAAAAATGGCTCATCATTAGCCGTTAACGGCAATAATTATCAATGATCAACCTCTTAGTAGCCAAGCTGAGAGAAGAATATTGGAAGAAGAATATTTGTGAAAACGCATGACATAAAAGTCCCTACTTAATTTAAATTTATAGAGCCCTACTGCTATGCAATCATTAAAAGGACAGTATTGTCAAAATTAAATATGCGTAATACAGTTAGATCCTGCAATATTAAACAACTTTCCAGTTTACTTCAATTATCTAATTTGTTTTATTCACTTGGCATCCTTTGCTGAAAAGCAGAAAGGTTTAGGTGCAGTAGTGGATTACTATATGCTGATTGGTGGCTGCAACATACACTATTATGGCCTAAAGTATGTGGACACCCCAAATAATTATTTAGTTCAGCTATTTTAGTTAACGTGTATAAAAACCCATTGTTAACGTGTATAAAACCCAGCACATAGCCATGATATCTTGATAGACAAACATTGCAGCATAATGAAAAGCTCCCATGACTTTAAACATGGCACTGTTTATAGGATGCCACTTTATACCACAGCTCAGTTTGTGAAACTTTGCCCTCCTAGATCTTCCCCAGTCAACTATAAGTGCTATATTCTTAAGTGAAAGCATCTAGAAGCAACAACAGCCCAGCCACAATTGACCACACAACTCACAGAGCAGGGCCACAGAGTACTGAAGCACATAGTGTGTAAAAGTCGCCTATCCTATGCTGCAGATTTCAAGCTTCATAAACTGCCTCTGGAAGCAACATCTGCACAAGAGCTGTACATCAAATGCGCCATGAAATGGGTTTCAATGCTGAGCAGCTGTACACAAGCCTCACATCAACATGAGTAATGCGCCTGAGTGGTGTAAATAACACAGCCAGCTAGACTCTGGAACAGTTGAAACACTTCACTATCTGACAGTTTGTTAGAGGAATCTGGGTGTGCTGAATATCAAGAACATGCTATCTAGGAGGATAGGAGAGATAATGGTCTAGGGCTGTTTTTAAGGGTTTGAGCTAGGCCGCTTCCATGAAGGATCATCTTACAGGATAAAAGACATTTTGAAAATTGGTCTCTTCCATCTTTGTGACAACTGTTTGGGGGAGGATCTTTTCTGTTCCAACAATACTGTGTCCCTGTTCACATGGCGAAGCTCCATGAGAGAATGGTTTGATGAGTTTGGTGTGGAGGAACTTGAGTGTCCTGCACAGCCCTTACATAAACACCATTTAACACCTTTGGGATGAATTAGAACACCAATTGTGAGCCAGAACTTCTTGTCCATCATCAGTGTCTGAGCTCACAAATGCTCTTTTGGCTGAATGGACCCAAATTCCCATAGACACGCTCTAAAATTTAGTAAAAAGCCTTCCCAGATGAGTGCTGGCTGCAAAGGAGGATCAACTCCATATTAATGCCCATGGCTTTGGAATGGAAAGTCTTACAAGCTCATATAGCTGTGATGGTCAGGTGCCCACATATTGATATCCCTAAAGTGTATATGCAACTTGTTGTTAGCTCACCCAAGGTTTTCTAGCACCCAGTACTGCATTGCTGCTCCTTTAACAAAGAATACATATGGAACAAGCAAATTTTATAATAAAAGTAAATTGAAAGTTGTTTAATATTGTTAGCTCTATCTGTATCATGAAGGGAAAAAAATACAATTCATGTCTCAAAAACTCCGCTAAATATTACAGGATTATTTTCACAAACCTGTCATACAAAGCTTTAATACGGTTACCATATAATAAAAAGCACCCCAATTTTTTAAAGAGATATCTAACCTTTTATAAAACAAAAATGTAGAACCGGTTCCATTGTCTCCAAAAAATGTGCGCCTTTAATATCCCCTCAAATAACCCAGACAATTTGAACTTTTCTAACATAGTTTAAAGACCATTGCAAACAATAACTATTTTCTCCCACTTTTGGCCACTCTACGTCCAAACAAGCCTGTACATGCAATTTAATTAGAATAAAATTAAATACCATTGAATTATTCAGGACAAGGCAAGCAATTTGTCAAGAGACAACCAGCTGATTTATTTTTTATCAGCTAATTACTCAGAAGTGTAAACAACAAATTTATAACCCTCTAACCAGCATTATGAAATAACTAAACAGTAATTCTGTTAATACGGGGTGGGTTGTGAGGGTAGCTAGAGCCCAAATACCAGAAAATACAGAAAGTCCCTCTTGGGGTACTCATTTCATTTTTGTCCTTACCCCATATATTAACTACAGTGAGGCATTGACGGCTCAGGATCTTTAAGAATCCTTTGGGTTTATTGTGTAGGTTCACTCATCATTAAGATGAGGACGGCATCATGGGATTCTTTAAGAACACTAAAACTTAATGGGTTATTAATATCTAATATTGGCCCATTTCCCTGAGGTTGGGCTAATACAGTGATAAATAAATAACTGCGTGGGTATAACATGTTTAGGCCCCCATTTCTATAGAGGATTTAGGGGGGGCTTTTTAACCCCACTGCTACTGTAATTAGTTTAGAAATTTTGGGGGCTCTTTGGCTCCACCGCTACTGTAATCAGGCCAGAGAGCTTGGATTTCATTAAAAACTAATGCCAATATTATGGATCCAGGATAGTGTTATGTTTCTAATGTACGTACATGCATAGGATATTTAATGTTTCAACATGCATATTATGAAACAGGGCCTTTCAAGGTATTGTCATCATTAAAGTATTGTACAAAACTTATTATTAAATAGTAGAAACTTTAAAAGCCCAAGTGTAATTAAGCTTTTAAACTAACATTCAAGCAAATATATAAACGGCAATAATATAGGTGTTTTATTTATGACAGCTAGAGAGAGATAGACAGATATAGATATTTTTATACACTACCTTGCTAAAATATAAGGCCCATTGGTCAAAAAATCATAATTTTGATATTAATTTCATACTTCTTCTTAATAGTTTCCAAAGCTGAGGCCGCTGCAGACGCGGAAGCGGTCAGTGAGATCCGGGGGTTGGCGGGGCAAACCAACATACACAGGGCTACAGGGGAGCAAGCTGCCAAAAACGGCCGTGGAGCCGTGCAAGCACACAGAAGAACGAAGTGAGGCAGCTGCTCTATAAGGGAGTGAAAAAATGAAGGGCTTCCAGAAAAAAAGTTAAAAGAAAAAATCCTTTATTAATTCATTTAAAAATGCAGGCAGTACAGGGCAAACAAACTCCCTGACTAGTTTTGTGCGCTGTTGAGCACTTAATCATAGGGTGAGTTTGTTACGTGTTCAGCGCCCATTTAAAGGCACAGAACACCTGTATACAATTACATGTTTAAAAGCTGCAAAATTGTTAAAAAGTACATCAACATTCTACAAACACTATAAGTTTGTTGGTGTAAGATGGAACAAGTATATTAACAATTAAATTCCCTGATAAAGAAGTGACTGAATAAGTAGATAAATGAATGAGCAAACAAACAAACAAATGATTGTATGGACAAGTATGGACAAAGTATCACAAGTGGGATCCAAAAGAGAGACATATAGTACAACCTTTGTTGAAAAAACACACCATATTATATTGGAGTACAACTAGTGCTCTAATCAAAATTGTTATTATTATTGTTATCACAGGCTTATTACATATATTAAATTTGCTGTGGAACATGTTAGAAAATATATATGTTTATACAACCATAATTGGATAGGTCATACATCCTTCAATACCCCCTATTTTATAGCAAAATCAAACTTTGTCCATACAATCATTTGTTTGTTTGTTTGCTCATTCATTTATCTACTTATTCAGTCACTTATTTATCAGGGAATTTAATTGTTAATATACTTGTTCCATCTTACACCAACAACTTATAGTGTTTTGTAGAATGTTGATGTACTTTTAACAATTTTTGCAGCTTTTAAACATGTAATTGTATACAGGGGTTCTGGTGCCTTTAAATGGGCGATGAACACCTAACAAACTCACCCTATGATTAAGTGCTCCCACAGAGCACGAAACTAGTCAGGGAGTTTGTTTGCCCTGTACTGCCTGCATTTTTTAAATGAATTAATAAGGTTTTTTCTTTTAACTTTTTTTCTGGAAGCCCTTCATTTTTTCACTCCTTACTAGAGCAGCTGCCTCACTTCGTTCTTCTTCTTAATAGTGTTAATTGATTTTTTTTTTAACCATTTCTTATTCCATGTTATATTGGGCAATACATTATTTACGTGTAATTTACTAAAATATTTGGTAAATTAACAAATGTATATGTTTTTGCAGATGGGAAAACAATGTGTTTGTCATTAAAGAAAGTCGGTTAAATTGTCGGCCAGATTTAAGGTAAACAATTTGTCGCAGTTCAAGATTGCTGAAATTGTAGGTGCATCACGTAGTTGTGTAAAAGAATATTAGGAAAAAAATGGAGTTGTCGGGGATTATTTGAACCCAAAGTGGAAGGGCACTTGGGGTTCAGCATTGTGTACTACACCAAGAACTAGAGAATAATCTGAGATATCGTGCACTCAAAATAGGAAACAGCCTGTCAGAGTCTTGACTAAGCAAATTCAGGATGCTGGCATCAAGGTATCTGACAGAACTGTTCAGCGAGGATTAGCTGAGAAGGGCCTGGTGATCCAAAAACTCTGCTCGGACATCATCCCCACAATATATGCGTGTATATACTTTTTTTAATATTCTTTACATAACTACATGATGCACCTACAATTTCAGCAATCTTGTACTGCAAACATTTTTTTTTTATTGAGCTGTATTTAAAAATGCACAATACAGGACAATGAAACATATAAAAACAAGATTTGAAGGGACATTCCAGTCAATATATAAATGTACATAGTATTTATTGCATCTTTAAAAAATTTCTATTAAGAGTTTTCACTGTTTTAGTGTTGACATTTTTTCTGCACGTGCACGTAAAGCATAGCTAGATATTTTCCCTACACCCACATTTTAAATAGTGCAGCTGCTCAGAATTATCAGTGGGGCTTGTATCATGTCAGCAATTAACAAGTTGAGCCATTACCAGATGGTACAAGCACCTTATGCTCTCTAAGCAAGTGTTGTGTTTAAAATGCTGGTGCACGGTGCATACTTAAATACACTTTTGAAAACAGCTATATATTTTTATTAGAAGTATTTTTGCTAATGCATGTATATTCAAAAATTGCTTCTGTTCAATACAGAAATGCATCCACGTGGTTTCCAATTTTGGCTGGAATATCCCTTTAAATATCAATCAGTGCATGAAAATAATCTTCACTTGAATGTATTTGACTCAGTCTTCTCTCTTTATTATAAGCATTGAAGTAAGAGGGGAAAAAAAAGAAAAATAGAGGAAGCCCATAGTCCATAGGGTAAATGTCCAAGAAAACTCAGTTTTTCTTACATTTTATAAGCTGAAAAAAACAACTAAAAGGTAAGATCAGTGTAAGTTATACAACAGTGATTTTCTGTAAAGTAAAGCATGTAAATAAGGATGTTGTTTCATCCTCAGATGAGAAGGCACAAACAGACTAAAAGGGAGGTAATGGATGAAGAAAAAAAAAGGGGGGAGGGAGAGGGATTGTCATTCACTACTACTATAGTACTATAGAAATAATATTTTGTTCCAGTAAGACTGCAGCATGAGATACTATTAGGAAAAAGATTGATGGGATCTGGTGTGGAATATTCAAAACTGTCACATCAGGTTGATTCAGATTTCAACATCTCCAGCATATATTCATGTACTTCAACTCTTCCTTCTCTCAGATAACGAATTAGCTCAAGCTGCAATAAAACTCAACTTAGTTTTTCCATTCCTCCACAGTAGGAGTAGTGTGAGATTTCCAATGTCTAGGAATTAGTGTTTTAGCGCTGTTTAGAAATAATTGAAACAGATTTTTTTTTGTATGTGGACAAGTTCGGGATTGAAGTCTCCAATTTTACTTCCATTATTTTAAAAACTATCCTACTACAACCTCCCCAATCTCTCACACCTACAGCATTTACCATCTGTTCACCTGCGGATGCTTTTGAGTCTAGTTGGGGTCAGATACCATCCATTTGACTGACTTTCACTTTGTTTATCCATCTGTAAAAACATATACATTTGTTAATTTGCCAAATATTTTAGTCACATTACATCAAAATTACACATAAATATATATTGCAGATGTTGTCAATATAAATGGAATAAGAAATGGTTTAAAAAAAACTAAAAAAAAATCAATCAACACTATAAGACTAAAATATGAAATAAATATCAAAATTATGATTTTTGACTAATGGGTCTAATAATTTGGCATGGTACTGTAGATATAGATAGATAGAGATAGACAGAATATATATACGATAGATAGATAGATAGATAGATAGATAGATAGATAGATAGATAGATAGATAGATAGATAGAAATACTAATGTAGTTAGATGATTTTTATGAGCCCCAGAATGGTAAGTGAATAGAAATTCATGTAACACTTTGGCCTGGCTGTTGATGCAGTTGAAACAAAAACAGCCTATCATTGTAAAAGCAAAATAGATTTCTCATAAAATTGCTTTATATTATGATGACTCTCATTATCAGTTACATTATTTTCTCCACTAACAAAACTCATGGTAAACATTTGCATGAGATGGACAGCATAAACAAAATTAGTTTGATATATGATTTGCTGCTGAAAAAAAGACAATTTATACACTTGCAGGACAAAATGACAATGTTTGTGAATTTTCTGCTACATCTCATTTAAATTAGCTGGTCTTTCATGTAGGAAATACTTCACGTTTATGTTTCTCATAAAATCAAATCTGCTCTTGGCTTCTAGGCTGTTTATTGTGCTTAAATTCCTTTCATTTGTACTTAATATATATATATATATATATATATATATAGATATATATATATATATATATAATAGTTTTTATATAATATATATATATATATATATATATATAAATACACAACAGTATTATATAATATATATATATATATATATATTATGTGTGTGTATATATATAATATATATATATATATATATATATATATATATACAGTGGGGCAAAAAGTATTTAGTCAGCCACCAATTTTGCAAGTTCTCCCACTTAAGAAGATGAGAGAGGCCTGTAATTTTCATCATAGGTATACCTCACTATGAAACAGGGATCGGTACAGCGCCAGAGGCCAAGGGACAATTAGACAAAACTGCCGATACGTTTAAAAATGTGGATTTATTACAATCAAATAAAATAGTAAATTGTACAATAAGATAAAACCAAGTGGTGTAGTGGCAAAAATTGCCAAACAACGTATTAAAACATATTTAAAACCAAAGGACGGTAAGTGAGTTAAAAAACTTTAAAATCAGGATAACTAGGGCATTCATGTAATTAACGTAGAAGTCTAGGTACATAAAAAGGTTGGTAGCGCTGGGGTCTGAGAATTCAATGGGGTGTGATGTGGTGTGTTCGTGGAGTAGGTTATGGATCCTTATATAGTGTTACACTGTGGTGAAGTGTGGGAGGTGCGTGCAAAGTTGTGCAAAATTATGAAGAATAACCCTTTTCAGAGTGGGACTGGATGTGGATGCTTGAAAGCTACCAGAGAACAGAATACAATGTAGCAAAATACAACAACAGTAAAAATGGTTACAGGTTGAATGTGACACAGTGCAACACAGTGAAAATAATAAAACTGGATGTAAAATCACAAGTAAAAAATACCGAATGGGGAACTAGGAATCTGACGTAAAAACAAAAGATATCCAATCAAAATGGTGGGGGGGTCCTAAAAAAAACAAATAGGATGAAAATTGAAAGTCAAATAAATAGTCAATGAAAAATCCAAAATTGATGCTCAACAAAGGGGGGATGGAGAAAAAAGTCAGTGCAAAAATCGGTGAAAAAAGACGAAAAAAGCAGGCAAAAAGAAAAGTTAATCCATTTGTTATCCAAATTGTGACCAATAGGTGATCCAAATTATATCGCAGTGGTGATAAAAAATTAAAGTCTAATCACAACAAAGCCAGGTGAAAAAAAGGAAATATAAAACAAAGTGTAATGGGTGAGACAAGATAAATTCCAGGGATCCCCAATGAACTTTAGGCAATCAGCGGCTCAATATTGTCGTCCCTAGTAGATTCCTGCAACCCAAATAATAACATAGCGTAATACAGTAAGAAATAGTAATAATCGTGTTGAAAAGATGCTTACCAAAGGGGTCTACGCGTTTCGGTCCTCAAAAGACCTTTTTCAAGACTGATCCAGTGGTAAGCAAAGCATCTTTAAATAGGGGTTTACTGGAATACCCGGATGTGGCTTACAGAACATTCCACCTTCCGGTCCGCTCGGTTTTTGGAAATAAATTGCTTTAATTTGTCAGATATAGGATTATTTGTCAATATATTTCATGTCATATTAAGGGGTGTTTCAAGTGAACGTGCTTATGGCAACATTATTGCATGTATTTGGATGTATCAAAAACGGAAAGCGAAAGTCGCTGACTTCACTTCCGGTTTACGGACCAGACTAGCATGCCGCTGTATCCTCACCTATATTTAGTACATCCAAATTAGACAACTGTTGCAGCATGCTAACCAATTAGCCGGCGATAACCCCAGGCCCCCTGCCTTTGGGTACATACAAACAGAAACACAATTGTCAGTGGGAGATGCCATATGTATCTCTTAAGAGTATTTTGCAACACTTATGGGTAATCAAAAGTAACTGAAAATAAATATAAATACAGAGCACGGCCAACATTAGACCATCCTATGTATATTGGAAGTTTCGGAGGTGCCCTATTTTGGACTCAACGGGTCTGAATATATATTCATACATGTGTACAGTATATGACATATCATAATATCATGGCCCAATTTCTTATTAGGCAGGGTTTTGGTCAAATAACAGTACATCTTGTTACCACGTTTTGAAAAGTGGATTGTTATGGTGCCTTGGGTTATCATGAACTGGTACCAGGGCAGTGAGACCAATCGTTCATAGGTGGTGCCTATGATCAGATTGCTTATGTTGGTAATATTGAGGAAACGTTTTTCGCTACAGAACAAAAATCTATTGGATGTGATATAGCATTTACTTTAGAAAATAGTAATTAGGGTTGGCTATGTTATCCTAATATGGGTACTCAAATATATTTTATTTTAGTATGTGTTAAGTGTGAAGTTAATTTTAGGTGTATCTTAGCGATATATTTTTGCGATATATGGGTACTCAAATATATTTTATTTTAGTATTTGTTAAGTGTGAAGTTAATTTTAGGTGTATCTTAGCGATATATTTTTGCGATATATTATCAATCAAGAGGAAAAGGAAGCAGAACTAGACTTTGAGGTCAAAATTGGGGGTTATTCTAGATGTAGTTGTTACTTTAATGAGAGGTTGGTTGATTGTCTTTCGAAGTCAGAGCCATAGATAGTCGGGTGTCACTTACATATAAGGAGAACTGATGAATGTGTATGAGCAGGGATTGATGAACCCAACGTTTGTAAACATTGGACCCGACAAGGGTATTTGTATACATAGGCATTTATGTAGCGGGGAACTTCTATATGTAATCGAGGGTAATATACCAATTAGTCCTGTTATGTCTTCTAGGATTACGTGTAGTAATTCTTTTAGGTGGGAAGGTATTCCTAACTAACTATTCTAAGGTTCAGATGAGTTTAAGTAAGATGTTTCATGTATGTGGGAGGAAAGTGGGTGAGACCTAACGTTTGATTTGAATCATAGGTGGCATAGGAGTAGATTCTTAGTACTGGATTAAAGAGGTGGGCCAGGTCCTCTTTATTGTTTAGACCTTTTGGGTGTAGGCATCCAGAAGGAAAATCCATTTCGACTCTGCCCTGAGAAGGATTTTTCAAAGTCCCCCTCCCCTCCAATTTTCATTATTTTTTGTATGCCCATGAATCTCATCTCCTGTATTCTGCCATTGTGTTTATCTGAAAAAATGTTTATATAAGTAATGGTGTCCTTATTTGTTTTTCGATCAGTAATATATGCTCTCTCAGCCTATCTCTGAGGCTTCTTGAAGTCCTGGCCGACATACTGGAGGCCACAGGAACACTCGATGAGATAGATGACCCCTGTGTCTTGCATCTGATAAGGTCTTTAATTGTAAATTCTTCTCCAGTTTGGAATGAATGGACTTGTTTAGTCTTAATCCCTCTCTTGCAAGCTTTACAAGAGTGGCCATGGAAATACCCTTTCAGTGGTTTTCCCTGTAAGTCGTGTGTTTTTGTTTTTTTTCTTTCGAGGCAAGCTTGGAGCTAATACGTTTTTTAGGTTACTTGTTTTTTTTTATATACAAAGCTGGGTCGATCAGGGAGTAAAATTCCCAATGATCTCGTCGTCCTTCAGCAGATGCCAGTGTTTTTTAAAAATTTTTCCATAATATATCTGTTACTGCTGTACTCTGTGATCATTGGTACATTGAGTCTTCCTTCTGTCCCGTATCCTTTCTTTTCTTTGTACTTTGTTAGATCTTTCCTTTCCACCTTTCTTTACTTCCTCTATCTTGAGGTTTAGATCTTCTTCCTTATAGCCTCGTTCTACAAACTTTTCTTTTAGGCGGGTCACTTGTTTCTCCCAAGTTTGGATGTTCGAACAGTTTTTTCGAACTCTTAGAAATTGACTTTTGGGGATGTTGTTTATCCATTTTTCATGATGGCAACTGATTATAAATGCACATAGTGGTTACTATCAACTGTTTTGAAGTGCGGTGGACGTTTCCCATTTGCTATTATGGACTTCTATTTTTAAGTCCAGGAAGGACTATTTCTTTTGGGCTCCAAATATGGGTAAACTTAGATTTAGAACATTTTTGTTCATAATCTCAATAGTATATATGAGGTCCTTGTGTTGTACCTTTCCAGATGATTAAAAATATCATCGATATATCTGCGGTAGAGGACCAGGTCCGCGCTCGCTGGGGCAGGAGTCCCAGAATATACCTCTCCCATTTGCCCATATATAAGTTGCATAGCTGGGCGCGAACCTGGTCCCCATAGCTGTACCGCAGATTTGTTGGTAGTATATTCCTTTATTGCAGAAGTAGTTGTGCTGTAGAATGTGTTGAATACTGTTCAATATAAACTTGCCTGATCTTCCAACATCAAGGGATCTTTATCCAGAGAACCATTTTATTGCTTCAAGTCCCTCTTTGTGGGGTATGCTGGTATATATAGGCGGCTACTCACAGGTGGCCATGATGTAGCCTTCTTCCCACGGGATCTTCTTCCAGGATGTTTAGAACCTGTGTGGAATCTTTCAAGTATGATGGGAGGGCCTTTACGTACTTCTGAAGATGTTGGTCGACGTATTCGGACAAGTTACTTGTGAGTGACCCGATTCCAGAAATAATCGGACGTCCCGGGAGGGTCCTAGCAGGGTTTTATGTATCTTGGGTAATGGTATATTATAGGTGTCCATCGGATGTTTTATGTCTAGATATCTATGCTCTTTTTCGTTCAAAATGCCGGAATTTTTAGCTGTTTTGAGAAGTTCCTTGAGTTCTTCTTGATATTGTTTCACAGGATTATTCCTAAGCTTGTAGATATGTTTTTTTGGGTCGTCTAGAAGACGTTGGTTCTCTGCATTGTATTTCTCCCTGTCGAGGAATGACGATGCCCCTCCGCCTTTATCGGCTGGCTTAATCGTAGTTGGTTGTTCGCCTCAAGTTTCCTGATGGGTCTCTGTATGTTGTTTGGTTAGGTTGTGGTTAAATCTTTTTCAAACGCTTTTGTTTGACATCTCTAATATCTTTGGTGACCATGATGTTCAAATGCGTCAATGGCATTTCCTTTAGCATTGGGTGGGATAGAAGCTGGACTTTGGTTTGAGTCCCGGGTGGATATATGGATCTTCAGCATCAGCTGAGGTGGTAGCTTCTAGGTATCGTTGTATCAAGAGCAGTTTTTTGGAAGTACCTTTTTAAGGTTAATTTCCTTATAAAATCCCTTGTACTCATAAATGTTTGGAATTTATCCATGCTCCTTGCCGGAGCAAAAGAGAGGCCATACTTCAGAACTTCCTTCTCCTTCTTTTTGTCCCAGACTATTTTTAAGAATCTAGAGAAATTATTAGTATCAGAGGTGAAGTTTAAGGCAGACATATCATTTTACGAAAATGCATTGAACTTAAAATTATACCCTAAGGGCTTAATGGTCACTAAAGATTGTGCCTTCCAATACACAAACCCAAATAATTTCTCTAGATGGCAGAGGCTTTAGCCACTGCCCTCAGTCACCCTAATGAATATAATATAGATTATAGGGATTGAACTATTAAATGACACGGACATTGAAATCGAAGGAGGATGAGCAGATATTGATGAACTTAGAAAGTTCTGGCATTGAAGATTCCACACAGGTTCTAAACATCCTGAAGAGATCCCGTGGGAAGAAGGCTACATCATGGCCACCTGTGATGTAGCCGCCTTATATACCAGCATACCCACAAAGAGGGACTTGAAGCAATAAAATGGTTCTTGGCTAAAGATCCCTTGATGTTGGAAGATCAGGCCAAGTTTATATTGAACAGTATTCAACACATTCTACAGCACAACTACTTCTGCAATAAAGGAATATACTACCAACAAATCTGCGGTAACAGCTATGGGGACCAGGTTCGCGCCCAGCTATGCCAACTTATATATGGGCAAATGGGAGAGTATATTCTGGGACTCCTGCCCAGCGAGCGCGGACCTGGGTCCTCTACGCAGATATATCGATGATATTTTTATCATCTGGAAAGGTACAACACAAGACCTCATATATACTATTGAGATTATGAACAAAAATGTTCTAAATCTAAAGTTTACCCATAGTTGGAGCCCAAAAGAATAGTCTTCCTGGACTTAAAAAATAGAAGTCCATAATAGCAAAATGGGAAACGTCCACGCACTTCAAAACAGTTGATAGTAACAACTATTGCATTATAATAGTTGCCATCATGAAAAATGGGATAAACAACATCCCCAAAAGTCAATTTCTAAGAGTCGAAAAAACTGTTCGAACATCCAAACTTGGGAGAAACAAGTGACCCGCCTAAAAGAAAAGTTTGTAGAACGAGGCTATAAGGAAGAAGATTCTAAACCTCAAGATAGAGGAAGTAAGAAAGGTGGAAAGGAAAGATCTAACAAAGTACAAAGAAAAGAAAGGAATACGGGACAGAAGGAAGACTCAATGTACCAATGATCACAGAGGTACAGCAGTAACAGATATATTATGGAAACATTTTTTTAAAAAACACTGGCATCTGCTGAAGGACGACGAGATCATTGGGAATTTACTCCCTGATCGACCCAGCTTTGTATATAAAAAACCAAGTAACCTAAAAAACGTATTAGCTCCCAAGCTTGCCTCGAAAGAAAAAAACAAAAACACACGACTTACAGGAAAACCACTGAAAGGGTATTTCCCATGCCACTCTTGTAAAGCTTGCAAGAGAGGGATTAAGACTAAACAAGTCCATTCATTCCAAACTGGAGAAGAATTTACAATTAAAGACCTTATCAGATGCAAAGACACAGGGGTCATCTATCTCATCGAGTGTTCCAGTGGCCTCCAGTATGTCGGCCAGACTTCAAGAAGCCTCAGAGATAGGCTGAGAGAGCATATATTACTGATCGAAAAACAAAATAAGGACACCATACTATATAAACATTTTTCAGATAAACACAATGGCAGAATACAGGAGATGAGATTCAATGGGCATACAAAAAATAATGAAAAATTGGAGGGGAGGGGACTTTGAAAAAATCCTTCTCAGGGCAGAGTCGAAATGGATTTTCCTTCTGGACTGCCTACACCCAAAAGGTCTAAACAATAAAGAGGACCTGGCCCACCTCTTTAATCAGTAATAAGAATCTACTCCTATGCCCACCTATGATTCAAATCAAACGTCTAGGTCTCACCCACTTTCCTCCCACATACATGAAAACATCTTACTTAAACTCATCTGAACCTTAGTATAGTTAGTTAGGAATACCTTCCCTCCTAAAAGAATTACTACACGTACTCCTAGACATAACAGGACTAATGGTATATTACCCTACGATTACATAATAGAAGTTCCCTCTACATAAATGCTATGTATACAAATACCCTTGTCGGGTCCAATGTTTAAAACGTTGGGTTCATCAATCCCTGCTCATACACATTCATCAGTTCTCCTTATATGTAAGTGACACCCCGATAATTAGGCTCGACTTCGAAAAGACAATCAACCAACCTCTCATTAAAGTAACAACAAATATAGAATAACCCCAATTTTGACCTCAAAGTCTAGTCTGCTCCTTTTCCTCTTGATTGATAATATATCGCAAAATATATCGCTAAGATACACCTAAAATTTAACTTCACACTTAACAAGTACTAAAATAAAATATATTTGAGTACCCATATATCGCAAAAATATATCGCTAAGATACACCTAAAATTAACTTCACACTTAACAAATACTAAAATAAAATATATTTGAGTACCCATATTAGGAAAACATAGCCAACCCTAATTACTATTTTCTAAAGTAAATGCTATATCACATCCAATAGATTTTTGTTCTGTAGCGGAAAACGTTTCCTCAATACTTACCAAAATAAGCAATCTGATCATAGGCACCACTCTATGGAACGATTGGTCTCACTGCCTGGTACCAGTTCATGATAACCCAAGCACCATATCAATCCACTTTTCAAAACGTGGATAACAAGATGTACTGTTATTTGACCAAAACCCTGCCTAATAAGAAATTGGGCCATGATATTATGATAATGTCATATACTGTACACAGTGTAATGAATATATATCAAGACCCGTTGAGTCCAAAATAGGGCACTCGAAACTTCCAATATACAAAGATGGTCTAAATGTTGGCCGTGCTCTGTATTATATTTTATTTTCAGTTACTTTTGATTACCATAAGTGTTGCAAATACTCTTAAGAGATACATATGGCATCTCCAACTGACAATTGTGTTTCTGTTTGTAAGTACCCAAAAGGCAGGGGGCCTGGGGTTATCGCCGCTTAATTGGTTAGCATGCTGCAACAGTTGTCCTAATTTGGATGTACTAAATATCAGGTGAGGATACAGAGGCATGCTAGTCTGGTCCGTAAACCGGAAGTGAAGTCACGACTTTCGCTTTCCGTTTTTTGATACATCCAAATACATGCAATAATGTTGCCATAAGCACGTTCACTGAAACACCCCTTATATGACATGAAATATATTGACAAATAATCCATATATCTGACAAATTAAAGCAATTTATTTCCAAAAACCGAGCGGAACCGGAAGTGGAATGTTCTGTAAGCCACATCCGGGTATTCCAGTAAACCCCTATTTAAAGATGCTTTGCTTACCACTGGATCAGTCTTGAAAAAGGTCTTTTGAGGACCGAAACGCGTAGACCCTTTGGTAAGCATCTTTTCAACTCGATTATTACTATTTCTTACTGTATTACGCTATGTTTTTATTTTGGGTTGCAGGAATCTACTAGGACGACAATATTGAGCCGCGTGATTGCCTAAAGTTCATTGGGATCCCTGGAATTTATCTATGTCTCACCCATTACACTTTGTTTTATATTTCCTTTTTTTCACCTGGCTTTGTTGTGATTAGACTTTAATTTTTTATCACCACTGCGATATATTTGGGATCACCTATGGGTCACAATTTGGATAACAAATGGATTAACTTTTCTTTTGCCTGCTTTTTTCGTCTTTTTTCACCGATTTTTGCACTGACTTTTTTCTCCATCCCCCCTTTGTTGAGCATCAATTTTTGGATTTTTCATGTGACTATTTATTTGACTTTCAATTTCATCCTATTTGTTTTTTTAGGACCCCCCCACCATTTTTGATTGGATATCTTTGTTTTTACGTCAGAGTCCCCTAGTTCCCATTCGGTATTTTTTACTTGGTGATTTTACATCCGAGTTTTATTATTTTCACTGTGTTGCACTTTGTCACATTCTACCTGTAACCATTTTTACTGTGTTGTATTTTGCTACCATTGTATTCGTTCTCTGGTAGCTTTCAAGCATCCACATCCCAGGTCCCACTCTGAAAAGGGTTATTCTCATAAGTTTTGCGACAACTTTGCCACGCACCTCCCACACTTCACCACAGTGTACACTATATATGGATCCATAACCTACTCCACGAACACACCACATCACACCCATTGAATTCTCAGACAGCGCTACCAACCTTTTTATGTTACCCTAGACTTCTACGTTAATACATGAATGCCTAGTTATTCCTGATTTTAAAGTTTTTTAACTGCCAACTTACCGTCCTTTGGTTTATATATGTTTCTTAATACTTGTTTGGCATTTTTGCCACTACACCACTTGGTTTTAATCTAATTGTACAATTTACTATTTTATTTGATTGTAATAAATCCACATTTTTAAACCGTATCGGCAGTTTTGTATAATTGTCCCTTGGCCTCTGGCGCTGTACGACCTCCCTGTTTCTCAGTAATACTTTTTTCTGGGGGAGGTTAGACCCCCATTTTTTCGGTCACCAGCTTAGGTTACTCTTAGCGCTAGAATACCACCATTATTATCTACGTATACCTCAACTATGAGAGACAAAATGTGGAAAACAAATCCAGACCAATCGCATTGTCTGATTTGGAAATAATTTATTTGCAATATTTTGGTGGAAAATAAGTATTTGATCACCTACAAACAGCAAGATTTCTGGCTCTCACAGACCTGTATCTTCTTCTTTAAGAGGCTCCTCTGTCCCTCCACTCATTACCTGTATTAATGGCACCTGTTTGAACTTGTTATCAGTATAAAAAGACACCTGTCCACAACCTCAAACAGTCACACTCCAAACTCCACTAGGTTGAAGACCAAAGAGCTGTCGATGACACCAGAAACAAAAGCAGCTTGGTGTGAAGAAATCAACTGTGAGAGCAATAATTAGAAAATGGAAGACACACAAGACCAGCTGATAATCTCCCTCGATCTGGGCTCCACGCAAGATCTCACCCCATGGGGTCAAAATGATCACAAGAGGGGGCGGAGCAACTGCTGATCCTAGCAGACGTGCAAGTGAGGATGCTCTCTGAAAAAAAAAAGTCTTAGAATTAGCCATTTTTGCATCTAAGCGATATAAGAAGTTACTCATAAGTACTAAACGAGACTGACAGCAATAGTAGGTCCGTATCTAAATAACTGAGAGCCATTCACTAACCTGCTTTGGGACACCAAAGAGGCAGTTGCTATCACATGGGAGGTCTAAGTCCAAGCAGATGAACAGCTATTAGTGTTCATAACACCTCGGCAATACTCCGGTGAGTCAGGACCCCACTCGGAAGTTCAATTTACCCTGGTTTGCTACACAAGCAATTGAAACCTAAAAAAGAATTGTGTATAAGCGATGGCAGCACAGCAGTGCGCAAGTCGCCATCTTGGATCCTAGATGCCTCCACTACACACGCTGTTTATCTCTCTTTAATCAGTTCTTTCCTCACTAACTTGGGGCCATAGCGGGCTCCTAAACACATCCCCCTTCCCGGTGTGCCGGTTGTAAGAAACAGTACTATATCTATACTGGTAATTTAGCAGACATTCACGTCATATAAGTGCAGCTGCATCATCACTTCAGTATGGAAGCATATATCAACAACGTATTACACAACTTATTTGGCAAATTAGATACCCACTATGACACACTAATTCAGGAGCTGAGGTCCCCAGCCCAAAGCAGATGTGAGCTGAACATGGGAAAGAGTACTAACGGTATTCTACCTTCAATTTGTTGCACCAGTCTACTCATGCAGTACTGTTCAGTTCACAGGAAATAATGCCTCTAATGATCAGTATGGTGAAAAAAGAACATCTACATCAGGTTGTTCCGGAGGAATCCTGGCATAATACAGAAGTACATCCTACACCAGACTCCCATTGCCAACTAACCCCCTAAGTGGAGTAAAATTTACATCACAATTGCTTACCCTTTTTGCAAGAAGAGATTTTCTCCCACAATCCCTCTGTGGTTTGAGAAACAGGGAACCTTATAAAGTTAATCAGCAAGGGGACTCACAACAAACTATACAAGAACAGGCATTGGATAGTCACTTATTTTTTACCATTGAACTTGACTATATAGGGTAGAATTAACATATATACAGTAGCCCTACAGGTGTAAATAACGTTGAGTTGCTCATTCTGTTTTCATGGGTGGAAGAACTGTTTCGCTCTAGTTCATTAATATGTTTAATCACTATATGTCTAGTAGATTTGTTCTGAAACGTGTCTTTGTACTTTTTGCTCTTGACATTTTATCCCTGTGCTTTGCAACTTGTCTGTTACTATCTATAGGTACTGTTCGAGCAGGGTAATGTTTGTGCTAGGTACTATTTGCTCGAGGTACCCGTTTGAGCAGGGAATTGTATGTGCTAGGTGCTGTGTGTGCTAGGTACTGTATATGCTAGGTACGGTATGTGCTAGGTGCTGTGTGTGCTAGGTACTGTGTGTGCTAGGTACTGTGTGTGCTAGGTACTGTGTGTGCTAGGTGCTTTGTGTGCTAGGTGCTGTGTGTACTAGGTGCTGTGTGTGCTAGGTACTGCGCGTGCTTGTTGCTGTTTGTGTTAGGTACTGTATGTGCTAGGTACTCCTGCTAATTTATAGTATATAGAGAGGATGCTGTCCAATTAAATATTGCCAACATAATTTAGGTTAGGTATCATGTTTGCTTGGTATCATGTGTGTTAGGTATTATGTGTGCTAGGTATCATGTGTGCTAGGTATCATGTGTGCTAGGTTCAACGTGTGCTAGGTACTGCGTGTGCTAGGCAAGGCGGGGTGCTGGGTACGGCGTGTGCTAGGATATAGCGTGAGCTAGGTACAGTGGGTGCTAGGTACAATGGTGTGCTAGGTACAATGTGTGCTAGCTATAATGTGTGCTAGGTATAATGTGTGTTAGGCACAGTGTGTGCGAGGTACAGCATGTGCTAGGTACAATGTGTGCTAGGTACCACGTGTGCTAGGCAGGGTGGGTGCTGGGGTATGGCGTGTGCTAGGTATAAACGTGAGCTAGTACAGTGAGTGCTAGGTATCATGTGTGCTAGGTATCATGTGTGTTAGGTATCATGTGTGCTAGGTATCATGTGTGCTAGGTATCATGTGTGCTAGGTTCAACGTGAGCTAGGTACTGCATGTGCTAGGCAAGGCGGGTGCTAGGTACGGCGTGTGCTAGGTATAGCGTGAGCTAGGTACAATGGGTGCTGCTAGGTACAATGTGTGCAAGGTACAATGTGTGCTAGGTATAATGTGTGCTAGGTTATAATGTGTGTTAGGCACAGTATGTGCGAGGTACAGCGTGTGCTAGGTACAATGTGTGCTAGGTTCAATGTGTGCTAGGTACCGCGTGTGCTAGGCAGGGTGGGTGCTGGGTACGGCGTGTGCTAGGTATAACGTGAGCTAGGTACAGTGGGGTGCTAGGTATCATGTATGCTAGGTATCATGTGTGTTAGGTATCATGTGTGTTAGGTATCATGTGTGCTAGGTATCATGTGTGCTAGTGTGCTAGGTTCAACATGTGCTAGGTACTGCATGTGCTAGGCAAGGCGGGTGCTGGGTACGGGCTGTGTGCTAGGTATAGCATGAGCTAGGTACAGTGGGTGCTAGGTACAATGTGTGCTAGGTACAATGTGTGCTAGTATAATATGTGCTAGGTATAATGTGTGTTAGGCACACTGTGTGCGAGGTACAGCGTGTGCTAGGTTCAATGTGTGGTAGGTACCTACCGCGTGTGCTAGGCAGGGTGGGTGTTGGGTACGGCTTGTGCTAGGTATAACGTGAGCTAGGTACAGTGGGTGCTAGATATCATGTGTGCTAGGTACAATGTGTGCTAGGTATAATGTGTGCTAGGCACAGGGGTGTGCTGGATACAGTGCGTGCTAGGTACAGCGTGTGCTAGGTACAATGTGTGCTAGGTACAATGTGTGCTAGGTACAGTGTGTGCTAGATACAGTGTGTGCTAGGTACAATTTGAGCTAGGTACAGTGTGTGCTAGGTACAGTGTGTGCTAGGTACAGTGTGTGCTGGGTACACCGTGTGCTAGGTACAGTATGTGCTAGGTACAATGAGTGCTAGGTACAATGAGTACTAGGTACAGTGTGTGCTAGATTCAGCGTGTGCTAGGCATAATGTGTGCTGGGTACAGTGTGTGCTTGGTACAGTGTGTGCTGGGTACAGTGTGTGCTAGGTACAGTGTGTGCTAGGTACAGTGTGTGCTAGGTACAATGAGTGTTAAGTACAGTGTGTACTAGGCATAATGTGTGCTGGGTACAGTGTTTGCTAGGTGTAATGAGTGCTAGGCGCAAAGAGTGCTAGGTGCAATGAGTACTAGTGTAATGAGTGCAATGAGTGCTGGGTTAAGTGTGTGCTAGGCACACTGAGTGCTAGGTACAGTGGGTGCTAAGTACAGTGTGTATTAGGTACAATGTGCATCCCACTTGTCTCTGGAATTTTTTGTTACCTACATTTCAAGATGTTGACAGAACCTGCTCCTCAATCTATATGGATAAATCCATTAATATATATTACAGCAACGCATAAGTACCACCTCCCCCCCCCCCTTATTCAGAGCCCACACCAGGGTTCAATCTTGGTGAATTATTTTCACCACAAATCCCTGCAATTTACTTATTTACTTATGATCTATCAATATTTTGACAGCTATTGCAACCGGACCTACCTCCCGGGAGAACCTAGTGAATGACCTGCAGGGAGCTGGGACCAACGTAACAAAGGCTACCATCAGTAACACACTACGCCGCCAGGGACTCAGATCCTGCAGTGCCAAAAGTGTCCCCCTGCTTAAGCCAGTACATGTCCGGGCCCGTCTGAAGTATGCTAGAGAGCATTTGGATGATCCAGAAGCGGATTGGGAGAATGTCATATGGTCAGAAGAAACCAAAGTAGAACTGTTTAGTAGAAACACAACTCGTCGTGTTTGGTGGAGAGAGAATGATGCGTTGCAAACCAAAGAACACCATACCTACTGTGAAGACATGGGGGTGGCAACATCATGCTTTGGGGTTGTTTCTCTGCAAAGGGAACAGGACGACTGATCCGTGTACATGAAAGAATGAATGTGGCCATGTATCATGATATTTTGAGTGCAAACCTCCTTCCATCAGCAAGGGCATTGAAGATTAAACGTGACTGGGTCTTTCAGCATGACAATGATCCCAAACACACCGCCCGGGCAACGAAGGAGTGGCTTCGTAAGAAGCATTTCAAGGTCCTGGAGTGGCCTAGCCAGTCTCCAGATCTCAACCCCATAGAAAACCTTTGGAGGGAGTTGAAAGTCTGTGTTGCCCAGCGACAGCCCCAAAACATCACTGCTCTAGAGGAGATCTGCATGCAGGAATGGGCCAACTAATCCTCGCTGAACAGTTCTGTCAGATACCTTGATGCCAGCATCCTGAATTTTCTTAGTCAAGACTCTGACAGGCTGTTTCCTATTTTGAGTGCAGATATCTCAGATTATTCTCAGTTCTTGGTGTAGTAGCACAATGCTGAACCCAAGTGCCCTTCCACTTTGGGTTCAAATAATCCCCACAATCCATTTTTTTCCTAATATTCTTTACACAACTACGTGATGGATGGATTTTGAGTGCAAACCTCCTTCCATCAGCAAGGGCATTGAAGATTAAACGTGACTGGGTCTTTCAGCATGACAATGATCCCAAGCACACCGCCCGGGCAACGAAGGAGTGGCTTCGTAAGAAGCATTTCAAGGTCCTGGAGTGGCCTAGCCAGTCTCCAGATCTCAACCCCATAGAAAACCTTGGGAGGGAGTTGAAAGTCTGTGTTGCCCAGCGACAGCCCCAAAACATCACTGCTCTAGAGGAGATCTGCATGCAGGAATGGGCCAACATACCAGCAACAGTGTGTGACAACCTTGTGAAGACTTACAGAAAACGTTTGACCTCTGTCATTGCCAACAAAGGATATATAACAAAGTATTGAGATGAACTTTTGATATTGACCAAATACTTATTTTCCACCATAATTTCCAAATAAATTCTTTCCAAATCAGACAATGTGATTGTCTGGATTTGTGCCCATATTTTGTCTCTCATAGTTGAGGTATAACTATGATGAAAATTACAGGCCTCTCTCATCTTCTTAAGTGGGAGAACTTGCACAATTGGTGGCTGACTAAATACTTTTTTGCCCCACTGTATATACACAGTATATATATATATATATATGTGTGTGTGTGGTATATATATATATATATATATATATATATGTGTGTGTGTGTGTGTATATATATATATATATATATATATATATATAAAATTGTTTCCAGATAAATTTTAACTTTTTTTAACTTTTTGATTTTGTCCAGTTTAGCCCAGAAAATAGCATTTTATAGTGACTTGAAATCATTACAAAACTGAAATTTAGAAGCACATATTCCATTCAAAGGGGCATATGTATCAAGCTCCGAATGGAGCTTGATGCCCCGTGTTTCTGGCGAGCCTGCAGACTCGCCAGAAACAGCAGTTATGAAGCAGCGGTCACAAAGACCACTGCTCCATAACCTGTCCGCCTGCTCTGAGCAGGCGGACAGACATTGCCACAATACAACCCGATCGAGTACGATCGGGTTGATTGACACCCCCCCTGCTGGCGGCCTATTGGCCGCGAGTCTGCAGGGTGTGGCGTTGTACCAGCAGCTCTTGTGAGCTGCTGGTGCAATGCTGAATACGGCGAGCGCATTGCTCGCCGTATTCAGCGAGGTCTGGCGGACCTGATCCGCAGTGTCGGATCAGATCCGCCAGACCTTGATACATATGCCCCAAAAGCTTTAAGATGTTTATTAAGAATAAAGGATAATTATTTTTTACCCTATGTAGAGCTATTAAATAATCTGATTATAAGTACTTGGTTCCATTAATCTCGCAAGACCTTGACTAAGCTGATTGATGAGCAAGAAGTAGTTACTTGCTTAAATGTGAACTCTGTATCAACTGATGACACAAGCAGTAATGCCTCAATACTAGAAAAAGATTTATTTATATAAGCATTTTATCAAGATATTTTTCTCATTTGTGTAATAATTGATAAGAAGGGATGAATGATACCCACCATAGACAGGGGAGTTGTGTGTGTCTCTTCATTACTGACTTAATACCAACTGCCAGCTCATTGCTTTCAACTCTTTGAGGTAATGGAAGGTTTGTGCCACATCCCAAAGCAGATACCTATCTCTGGATCATCTAAGGTTGGCTCACCGGCCTGGAGATACATTGTCTAAGCTAAACACTATGGGCTAGAATACAGGTGGAGGGGTATTTAGCTTTCCCCACTCACACATTAACTTCCCTAGACAGAAGCTTTCTTGCGCTTGGCGGTTTGCGTTTGTATCACTAGTTGAAAGGGAAAAGTTGTGCATGCTCGCAAAAAAAAATGTGCAACCTTGTTAACTTCTTCTCCCATAGACTGTAATGGAGAGAAATAGTGCAAAAAAAGCCCTAACACCTTTACTCAGCGCCCTAACCCAACCATGTTATATCCAAGAGAGCTAAACCTCCATAGTATATAAACATACTGTAAAATATTCTAAATAATAGAATATATCTATATATTTTACAGTATGTTTAATCATTTTTAATAGTTTTTATTTTTTTGAAATATTTTAATGTAATATTTCAGTAACACGCCTTAAGATTACTAAGTTTTCATTTGCGCTAACCCGACCATGTTCTTTTACATTCCTATGTTATTCACATACACCTAGATTACGAGTTTTGAGCGCTATAGGGAAATTAAAGAACGCAACAAAAGTTTAAAAAAACCCAGCTTGTGTGGGCGATATGGTTGCGTTGAGCTCCATACCGCACACAAAAGCAGCAGTGTTTTGACGTGCTCGTGCACAATGGGAGAGCCGGCAAAATAAAAGTCTAACACCTTGCGATCGCATAAACAAAGCTCCATAACGCAGCCCCATTGATGTCTATGGGGAAAAGAAAATACAGTTTAAACCTAACACCCTAATATAAGCCCCCGACATCACTGACACTTGCCTACAGTTATTAACCCCTAATCTGGCCACTCCCAATATCGCTGCCACCTAAATAAAACTATTACCCCTAATCTGCCGCTCAGATGTCGCTGCTACTATGCTAAAGTTATTAACCCCCTATTCCGCCACTCCCCAACATTGCAGCAACTATTTTAAAGTTATTAACCCCTAAACCTCTGCCCTCCCACATCACTACCACTAAATAAACCTATTAACCCCTAAACCACCAGCCCCCCACATCGCAACAACCTACAAAAACAAACACTGAAATCACAAAAAATAAAAAAACTACCATTACAAAAATAAAAAAAACTACATTATCCAAAAAAATAGATTCCAATTCTAATACCCTTTAAAAAAAAACACCCCAAAATAAAAAAGCCTAATCTAGAATAAACTACCAAGGGCCCTTAAAAGGGCCTTTTGGGGGGCCCTTAAAAGGGCCTTTTGTAGGGCATTGCCCTGAGAAAAATAGCTCTTTTGCTCCCAAAAAAATACAAAGACCCCTTAACGCTATACAAACCCCCACCCCCCAAACTACCAAGGGCCCTTAAAAGGGCCTTTTGTAGGGCATTGCCCTAAGTTAAACAGCTCTTTTGCTAAAAAAAAAAAAAACACCCCCTAAAAATATACATTACACAAAATAACAAATTATCAAAAATAAAAAATAAATCCTATTCTAATACCCATAATAAAAGAAAAAACCCCAAAATAAAAAACTAATCTAGAATAAACTACCAATGGCCCTTAAAAGGGCCTTTTGTAGGGCATTGCTCTAAAGATATCAGCTTTTTTAGTGAAAAAAATTACAAAGACCCACTAACAATACAAACCCCTCACCCCCCAAACCCACAAAATAAAAAAAACTATCTAAAAAGCCTATTCGAATTAGCCAATAGAATGAGAGCTGCTTAAATCATATTGGCTGATCCTATTGGCTGATTTGAACAGCCAATAGGATTTTAGCAGCCCTAAATCCTATTGGCTGATTCTAAATTTTCAGCCAATAGGAATGCAAGGGACGCTATCTTGGATCGCATACCTTGTATTGAAGATTCAGTGTATGGTGTCGACCGTATGAAGATGATGCTCCGTGCTGGATGTCTTCAGGATGGACCCGCTCCGCGCTTCCGGGATCAAGATAGAAGATGCTGCCTGGATGAAGATTGAAGAGGCCACCTTGATGAAGACTTCTCGCCGCTTGGATCAGGACTTCACCGCTTGGATGAAGATTGAAGAGGCTGTCTGGATGAAGACTTCTCGCTGCCTGGATCAGGACTTCAACTCCGGGATGAAGATCGTTCAAGCGGGACTTCAAAAACTGTAAGTGGATTGTCAGGGGGTTAGTGTTAGGATTTTTTAAGGGTTTTTTTGTGTGGGTTTTTTTTTTTGTTTAGGGTCTGGGCAGTAAAAGAGCTAAATGCCCTTTTAAGGGCAATGCCCATACAAATCCCCTTTTTGGAATTAGGTTATTTATTTTGGGGGGTTGGTTGGGTGGTGGGTTTTACTCTTGGGGTTAGGTCTTTGTTTTTTTTTTTTTACATGTAAAAGAGCTGATATCTTTGGGGCAATGCCCCACAAAAGGCCCTTTTGAGGGCCATTGGTAGATTATTGTAGGCTATGAGGATGTTTTTATTCTGGGTGGGGTTTGTTATTTTGATAGGGTTATTAGATTAGGTGTAATTCTTTTTTATTTTTTATTAATTTCATTTGTTATTTTCCGTAATTTAGTTTTTGTTATTTTTGTAACTTAGTATTTTTTTGTTTTGGTATTTAGATAGTTTGTAATTTTTATAGTAGTGTTAGGATTTTTTTAACATGTAGTTTAGTTTAATTTAATTGGTAGTTAGTTTAATTTTAGTTTAATCATTATATTAGTTTAAAAAACTTAGTTTTTGTAATTTGACAGGTAAGTTTTGATTTAATTTAAGCTAGGGAAATTGTAATTTTAATATAAAGTTAGGGGATTGTTAGGTTTAGGGGTAAATAGCTTTCGGTTTAGGGGGTTAATAGTTTAGTTTAGTATATTTCGTTGTGGGGGGCTTGCGGTTTTAGGGGTTAATAGGTTTATTATAGTGGCGGCGGTGTAGGGCTTAATAACTTTAGTATAGTGGGGGCGATATGGGCGGACAGCAGATTAGGAGTTAATAATATTTAAATAGTGTTTGAGATGCGGGAGGGTGGTGGTTTAGGGGTTAATAACTTTAGTATAGTGGTGATGTCAGGGAGCAGCGGAATAGGGGTTAATATTTTTTAAAGTGCAGCGATATCGGGAGCGGCAGATTAGGGGTTAATTATTTTATTATAGTGTTTGCGATGCGGGAGGACCTCGGTTTAGGGGTTAATAGGTAGTTTATGGGTGTTAGTGTACTTTTTAACACTTTAGTTATGAGTTTTATGTTACAGATTTGTAGTGTAACACTCATAACTACTGACTTTAGATGGTGTTACAGATCTTGTCATTTTAGGATGTAACGCTCGCTTTTTAGCCAGAACGCAAAACTCGTAAAATACTGGCACTATGGGAATCTCATTAAAAAACGCCATTTTTAGGAGTGCGGTACTGACGTTGCGTTACAGGCTAAAAGGCTTGCGGTACATCTATATCGACAAGACTTGTAATGGCTATGGCTGCGTTAGGGAAAATGATGCGTTATGGGCCACAACGCTGCTATTTAAATCATAACGCAAATCTTGTAATCTAGGTGATAGAAAATTGTTTACTTTTTATTATTATTAAATATATATTTCTGATACTGTTTATATAAAATACATATCTATAGAAACAGAATTATAATTATAGGTATATACAGATATATATTATATAGAAATATATATTTGCAATAAAAAGTACATAATCCTGAAAGTAGAGAACATTGGAATGTCAAATACATTGGAATGTCAAATACAAGAAGTATCCAGTAAAAGTCAAAGACATAAATGCATATATACAAATGTACATGTACATGCATACATATTTAGATGTTTATTTGTATGTATCCCTATGTTAAAGCCCTTTGTCTGCTTTTTTTTTCACCTAAGACCTCATATTTTAGCCCTTATAACTTTTCATGCAAAACATTTTTTATATTTTTTTTATCAGACACTATTATTATGAGTGTAACTATACTTTAAATTTATTTTTGATGTTTTTTGTGCATCTTTTTTTTTTTTTTTTAAATTTTATTTATATCCAACACTGTATACAGGATCACAAAACAGTACACGTAATTGCGCCACGCAGGGCTTAGTATCATACATTGAGTGAAAAGGGTGGAAAAACAGGCACATTTTAGTGAGTATAGACATAAAGATAAATCCTGTTGGTATGCTTTCCTTGTACAGTACTAAGAAATCAATAATTTTCACTCGAGAGGTATTTGTACACAGAATTGGGATTTTTCTGTTTTTTCTAACATAACTGAACTAAACAACAATAAACAGAAACATAGACAAAACAAAACCAAAATAAAACGTGACAAAAAGGCTTTAGCCCTGCTAGCTGAGTGGATGTTATCGTAATTTAAATGTAGAGATTGTGTGCTCTGTCTAGACGCTGTATAAGGTTAAATATATAATGGAATACAACCAAGCAGATGGGATATTTGAGTGTGTGTTATGCAGAATTATCAAAGGAGTTAGCACAGTAGTGGGCCAGAGAGCGGTATCCAATGTTGTCAACCTTCGTGTCATCGCATTAACAAGTGCGGTTATAGTGATAAGATGATGGCGTGGCTTGCAAGCTATCTCAGCAAGGGCAAAACAAAAACAAAGTAAAACAACAAAGACATAGACAGACATGACCAATAACAAAATAACCATAACACAAGACTAAGCAGGTGATGTTCGAATTTAAATGTAGGAATTATTTACCATGCCTGGTCATTGTAGGAGTTTAACTATCTGGCTGAGTATAATCCATCAGATGAAGTATTTGGGTACATGTTATGTAAAGACATCAGATGAATTAGCATAGTAGTAAGTTTGAAAGTGGCATCACCCACGGAATTGAACACACCGGAGTGCAAAGCATAAACAAATACGTGTAGGCACCAGGAGATACTAGTTAGTCAAGTGAACCATTCCCGTGACTATAACCATGACCAGCGTTGTACTGGGGATACATAATTAAGTTAGCAAATACCCTATAAGTCACTCAGGATGATGCCTGAAATAATGTAGGTGGTCCTTGATATACCCCTGCGTAACCGGGAGCCTAGCTGAACATCTGGACTTATGATAGGTTTGTGTGGGTTAAGCTATAGGTTACTTAGAAAGTGTAAATGGGATAGGTTTACTCCCCCGAAAGTATGTTGGGAACCTGTATGCCCCAGGCTACAATGGGAGCGGTCACGATAGTTTTGCAGGTCTTACAAACGGTGCCAACCCCTCAGACAGTTAAGTTAGTAGTTGACCAGTGCAGGTATAGTGGTAGGATGGTGGCGTGACTTGAAAGCTATCTCAGCGAGGGCAAAACCAAAACATAACAAAACTGAACGACAAAGACAAACATAACAAATGACCAAACAACCTTAACACACAACCAAACAGTGAAACAGAGCAGCATTGTCCTCATAACCCTCCTCACCCTTGTTGCCAATCAGGGGATAGAATCCTATTAGATCTGCAGTATAGTTGTGGTTTAGTTGCCCCTTCTCAGGGTACTGACTAATTACAGCGACCTCCCAGACTGTTACACAAAACATAAAACACAAGCAGTCAAGCAGACAGGGGATAGCCAAATCTACCAGAACTGATACAAAACCTGACTGAGTTTTTGGCTAAAGGGGAAGGAACCAGGGGGTTTCAAGTTTCATAACTCTAGTCAAGCAGGTATATAAAATTAGAACAACACCAACAAATCAAAAAATAACCCATTATGAATAATGTAACTGCTGTGATGCTGCCTGTCCGCCCGCAATGACTTAATTAATTCTTGGTAGATATAATTAGGATATGGGCAGGCTGCTTAGTGTGGTTTCTACTGGGTAGATAGCAGAGTTATAACATTAAAGTGATAAGAACACATACACATTTATTTCTCATAGCAATCATGAGCTAGGTAAGTTAAGCTAACAGCATACATCAAAGGAAAGGGAGGGAGAAAAAAGAAAGAAAAGGAAAAAACAAACAATCTAAAACAAATATGTAAAATCAGGCAGTCTGGCATGTTCAACTTATATGTAAATTCCATTGAGTATGCATATTTAATTATAAAGATAAGCAGCATTGGAGTTTTATAGCAGCATTCATATTCACTGAAATTAAATGATATTAGCATTATGCATCGCTACATATGAACCTCCTTGTTTGAGGTAGCGGGGTTTGATTATGCTGAGACAGAGGAAAGGTTTATTGTTTAGCCAATACCCTTAGCTAAGTGGATCTTACACTGCTTCCAACAGCGGGGTATCTTGCGGATACCATAACGGAGTGATTTCAGCCAGTCCATATCGTGTTTCCCCTTTGTGAGTCTCCCCTCCAGTTGAACAGATCTGTGCAGTGGGGATTTGATGGCAACGTGTGCCGGCATTATTTTAACAATATCTACCTCTTGTAAGGCCCCATATACAATGAGACACAAGTGTAAGGAGCTGAGAGATACATCCTCCGCCATTGCTGAGTTGAAAGTGATGTTGGCGACTCTTTCTGGATCATATTGTGCAGGAGTGCTAGGCCACATGTCCGCTTGTTTTAGACATGGAGGGAGCAAGACAAGGTCCGTCTCTGGAACTGCACACAGAAAATGCCATCGCGGTCTGTCGGTATGTAGTGTTTCCCAGTCCGGCAGAATAGAGGCATGATCTTCATTCCCTTCCATAGCCTTATCGTGTACACAGTTCTCCCCGTTGTTAATGTGCAGTGTCAGGGAAGGTTCCCCCGGTGCCTCTGCATTCTGCTCAGTATAATACAGCGCGGGGTCGATTTTCTCCACTGAGTTTCTTCCGTCTTCTAGTGCGATTTTCTTTCTGCAATGGCGTTATCACAGGGGGTAGATGTGGGGGGGAACTCACAATCGAAACCAGTACAGTCATAACTAGTTTCGGGCACGCAAGAAGCGTCATCTTTAACAAGCAAACCCTTAGAAGACCGGGCTTCCCGTATTAAGTTCTCAAGTGAGTGTTGTAGCCCATCAAATAGCGGTAGAAGTAGTAGGGTTAGGTCATTAAGACTGCGCGCCATCTTGGTAGTGTGCTGCTTTACAGATTAACCGCCAAACTGCTTCAAACTTGTTAATTGACTTCACAGAGGCCAGACGTTGGAATGTCTGATCCACAAAAGTTTCCGGGCACCTAAACTGCCAAGGAGGATAGGATGGCGTAGAGTGTAGCCACAGCTATGCTCAAAAAAGTAGGGAATTTACTTGGAGCTCCGTCTTTCAGTGGCCATCTTGCAACACCGCCAACCGGAAGTCCCCTTCTTGTGCATCTTTTATGTCTCGCATAACATTTAACCAGAGTTCTGAAGTCGCACTAACCCAACGTGAGTTTATTGCGCTCAATTGAATGCATTTACTTTCAATACCAGCGCTATTTCTGATGTGCGCAAAGAGCCGTGAAATACCCTCTATTGCTCGTTTGTAACAGTTCATGTGTCACTAGTAATCTAACTCTATGTCTTCTACAGACATCTCCCTCTGTAGTGCATACTACAAAAAGTTTTGTGATTACTGCAGCGTATGAATGGATTTCCTCCAACAAAAAGCACACCAGCTCTCCGAATTGGTACTTTCTGCATGCTTTCCTTTTGCATTTGTCAAGTTAATCTTATTAGCAATAAAAGGGTAAAATCTCTGCACTGTGTATATTATTTGAAATATGGGGTTGTTGTTTACTGGAAATATGGGTGTTCTATGTAGGTGTCTTTTCTTATATGGAATAAGCCATTAAACTTATTGGGTTACTAGAAATAAGAAGTGTAAAATCATTATCATTCAGCTGTTGGGGCTATTGATGGAAAGGGAGTTGAACGCTGTGCTAAGTGTATTAATGGCAGCAAACAGTTATTAACTACTCACTAGTGAATATTACAAATTAAGTAAAATTTGATGGGTTCGGGTTAAGAGGGTTACAACTAGGTTGTGTGACTACCACTATGGCCTCGCTTCCATTGAGTCGTTAAAAATGGAGCCGTAAGCTACCGAAGCGGCCGACAGCTAAAAGTAATTTACGGCTGCATTTTAGTACCAGGTTTCCATTGAAAAGATTAGCGTGTTGCGCGCAGTCGCTCTTTTCGTGTAGCTGTAAATTAACGTTGTGTTAACGCTTCCATCTGACGTCGGATTTCTTGAAAATCAATTAGTTGCTAAGGTAACCCGACCTTACGCTATAGAATTTACGTTTAACGTCCGTGCTTTTTACCTGTGATCGCCTCTCAAGAAAAATAAAAAAACACTTATCCATATTTTTAATAAACAAATACTATTTTCTAATATAATTATATTTAACACTTCATAAATATAAGTAATATTTATTGCTGCCCTAGGCATAGGTCTAGTTTGCATTCGGTAGATATGTTCTTGCATATATTATTATATTTAAATATATACTGATATTTCTATTAGAATATAAGTTCAACTATTTCTATACATGAGACAACAATAAATATTACTTATAACAATTTATTTCTACATTAAAACACTTGCATTATTTGCAAGTTTTATCATTTCAATAGAAAATAGGTCTCAAAAAGCACAATTTTCCTCTTTTACACCTAGTTGAGCTGGGGGTAATATTTCTCAATGTATCGACAGCCTCCGACAATGTATTAACGGTTAGCGCTTTCATTGGAAACCTGGTATAATTTATCGATTAACGGCTTCTATTACTTTCTATGGGACGCGAAAATCTTTTCGGCAGCCGAAGTCCGGAAGCCGATATAGAGGTATAACGCGCCATTGGAAACAGTCGTTAAACGCTATTGCTTTCGACAGCATATTTAACGGTTTGCGAGTGCACGCAAACTGAATTACGACTCAATGGAAGCGAGGCCTTTGTTGGGTAACCAGTAGTTTTCTGTGGCTCCCAAGCAGTGGTTAACCCCTTTGTATGTCATTTTTCTACTATACTATAATGTCTCTTTAAAAAAACAGGATACATTGCAGTTTTACAGTTATTTTGTCACTTAGAAATCAACTATATCAGAAGCTTATTCTTGAATTTGCCTGCTTTAAACAATTCCCTAGAGGCAGAGCATGTGGATTACTTAAAATCAGATTAGAGATATACAGGGTTTTGGTTTTTTCAAAGGGGTTTTTCCACATGTCTATGTAGCAGTTGAAAATATCTTGTAAATGAGAAATTATAGCTAATGGATTCATTGTCAATAAAGAAGGTCTAATGTGCTTAAAGGGACAGTCAAGACCATAGACCAAAAAAAACTTTCATGATTCAAATAGGGCATGCAATCTTAATCAACTTTTCAATTTAATTTTATCACCAATTGTGCTTTGTTCTCTTGGTATTCTTAGTTGAAAGCTAAACCTAGGAGGTTCATATGGTAATTTCTTAGACCTTGAAGGCCACCTCTAATCTGAAAGCATTTTCACAGTTTTTCACCAATAGAGGGCATTAGTTCATGTGTTTCATATGGATAACATTGAGCTCACGCACATGAATTTAGAGGAGTGAGCACTGATTGGCTTAAATGCAAGTCTGTCAAATTAACTGAAAAAAGGGGTCAGTCCGCAGAGGCATAGATACAAGGTAATTACAGAGGTAAAGCGTGTATAATTATAATTGTGTTGGTTATGCAAAACTGGGGAATGGGTAATAAAGAGATTTTCTCTTGTTAATTGTATCCAGTCCACGGATCATCCATTACTTATGGAATATATTCTCCTTCCCAACAGGAAGCTGCAAGAGTCCACCCACAGCAAAGCTGCTATATAGCTCCTCCCCTAACTGCCATATTTAGTCATTCTCTTGCAAGCCTCAACATAGATAGAAGGTTGTGAGAGTCTGTGGTGCTTTCTACTTATTTTATTCTTCAATCAAAAGTTTGTTATTTTTAAATGGCACCGGAGTGTGCTGTTTATCTCAGGCAGTATTTGGAAGAAGAATCTGCCTGCGTTTTTCTATGATCTTAGCAGACGTAACTAAGATCCATTTGCTGTTCTCACACATTCTGAGGAGTGAGGTACTTCAGAGGGGGAATGGCGTGCAGGTTTTCCTGCAGATAAGGTATGTGCAGTAAAATATTTTTCTAGGAATGGAATTGACTAAGAAAATACTGCTGATACCGAAGTAATGTAAGTAAAGCCTTAAATGCAGCGATAGCGACTGGTATCAGGCTTATTAATAGAGATACATACTCTTATAAAAATGTGTTTTAAAACGTTTGCTGGCATGTTTAATCGTTTTTTAACATATGTTTGGTGATAAAACTTATTGGGGCCTAAGTTTTTTCCACATGGCTGGCTTAAATTTTGCATAGAAACAGTTAACTGAAGCTTGCCACTGTTGGCTGTGGCAGTTTGTTGTGTCTGTTTTTAAAAACGTCTATGTCATTTTTTTTTTGTTTTTTTATCTGTTTTTTGCATTAAGGGGTTAATCATCCATTTGCAAGTGGGTGCAATGCTCTGTTACCTTATTACATGTACTGTAAAATTTTCGTTTGTTTTACTGCCTTTTTTTCACTGTTTTTCAAATTTTGACAAAATTTGTTTCTCTTAAGGGCACAGTAACGTTTTATATATTTGCTTGTTAACTTGATTTAAAGTGTTTTCCAAGCTTACTAGTCTCATTATTAGTCTGTTCTAACATGTCTAACATAGAGGAAGCTCTGTGTTCATTATGTTTTAAAGCCATGGTGGAACCCCATCTTAGAATGTGTACCAGATGTACTGATTTCATGTTAAACAATAAAGATCATTTTTTGTCTTTAAAAACATTATCACCAGAGGACTCTGTCGTGGGGGTAGTTATGCCGACTAACTCTCCCCACGTGTCAGACCTTTTGACTCCCGCTTTAGGGACTCACGCTCAAATGGCGCCAAGTACATCAAGGGCACCCATAGCGTTTCTTTTACCAGGGGATTCTGTCGAGGGGAAAGTTATGCCGACTAACTCTCCCCACGTGTCAGACCCTTCGACTCCCGCTTCAGGGACTCACGCTCAAATGGCGCCAAGTACATCAAGGGCGCCCATAGCGTTTATTTTACAAGACATGGCAAAGGTGGTGAATAATATTCTGGCAGCAGTATTAGTCAGACTACCTGAAATTAAAGGAAAGCAGTTAGCTCTGGGGGTAGATACAGAGCATACAGACGCTTTAAGAACCATGTATGATACTACCTCACAATATGCTTAGTCTGTGGGTGATTTTTTTTTTTGACTCAGGGAAGATGATTTAACCTGATTCTGATATTTCTACATTTAAAATTTATGCTTGAGAACCTCCCCACTTGTTGCTCAGGGAGGCTTTGGCTGCTCTGAATGAATGTGTACAATCGCAGGGCCAGAGAAATTGTGTATACTGGATAAATAATATGCAGTGCCGGTGTGTACTGATGTTTTTCCAATACCTAAAGAGGTTTACTAAATTTTTTTTTTTTAATAAGGAATGGGATAGACCAGGTGTGCCGTTCTCTTCCCCTCCTATTTTTTAGAAGAATGTTTTCTAATAGTTACCACCACACGGGACTTCTGGCAGACAGTTCCTAAGGTGGAGAGAAGAGTTTCTACTCTAGCTAAGCGTACCACTACCTCTGACGAGGACAGTTGTGCTTTTTAGATCCAATGGATAAAAAATGTTTATTCAACAGGGTTTTATCCTGCAGCCCCTTGCATACATTGCTTCTGTCACTGCTGCTGCGGCGTTCTGAGTTGAGTCTCTTGATGAGGCTTTACAGTTAAGCGACTCCATTGGATGAATATATTTGACAAGCTTATGCTAGCCAATTCCTTTGTTTTCTGATGCCTTGTTCATTTGACTAGACTAACGGCTAAGAATTCAGTTTTTTACTATACTGGCGCGCAGAGCGCTATGGCTTATATCATGGTCAGCTGTCGTGACTTTAATAAATAAGCTACTTAACTTCCCTTCAAGGGGCAGACCCTATTCGGGCCTGGTTTGAAGGAGATTATTGCTTATATCACTGGAGGAAAAGGTCATGCCCTTCCTCAGGATAGGTCCAAATCAAGGGCAAAAAAAAAAAAAAAAAAAAAAGTCTAATTTTCGTGCCTTTTAAAAACTTCAGGGCAGGTGTGGCATCCTCTTCCTCTAAGGCAAAACAAGAGGGAATTTTTGCTCAGTCCAAGGCGGTCTGGAGACAATCGGACCTGGAACAAAGATAAGCAGGCCAAGGAGCCTGCTGCTGCCTCTAAGGCAGCATGAAGGAACGGACCCCTATCCGGTAACTGATCCTATAGGGGGCAGACTTTCATTCTTCGCCCAGGCGTGGGCAAGAGATGCCCAGGATCCCTAGGCATTGGAATTTATATCCCAGAGATATCTTCTGGATTTCAAAGATTCCCCCCCAAAAAAAGGGGAGATTTCGCCTTTCACAATTATCTGCAAACCAGATAAAGAAGGAGGCATTCTTACATTGTGTACGAGATCCATCCAGTTCCAAGAGCTAAGCGCCGAAACATGTAAGCCCATAGGTGTCACGCCTGTCTTACACCTGTTTTCTTGACTGTTGCCCCATTTGCAACTTTTAATTACTTTTCGAAATAAAGAACTTTTTATCTTACTATATGGGCATCCGTTCCTCCTTGTTTACACTATGGCTTAACACCAGACTACGGATACCCATCTTACTACAGCCCTGCTTACGTTGTCATCCCGGGTGAAGACTACCACACCACGCCCCCCGACACTCACGCACGCACACGCTGAATGCCGAAGAGAGCAATTTGGATCATTGCCAATTCGCACGGATTGCTGTCTGTCTTCTTACTCTGCCATTCCACAGGGACACCAGCGCAGATGCGGATGCGTTTGTATATGCCGAAGATAGGTTCCGGCTAGCACGCACTTTGGAGTTCCCCAGGTGGCTTTTGGAGTTTCTTATACTAACGGACGGCTCACCCCCGGGTGGGTGAAGAGAATCAGTCTATCAGCTGACCGGTGAGTGGGGGGCAGTTGGATTGAAGTCCCGGGACCAACCTTAATCTGCACATTTATTTGCATATCTATTTGCATTTCTATGAGATATTTCTACTCTTCATGTGAACTATAATCTTTCTAGCATAGACACATATCCGCGAGTGTACAAACCCTCCCTCCCTACTATTGGAATTTATATCCCAGAGATATCTTCTGGATTTCAAAGATTCCCCCCCCCCAAAAAAGGGGAGATTTCGCCTTTCACAATTATCTGCAAACCAGATAAAGAAGGAGGCATTCTTACATTGTGTACGAGATCCATCCAGTTCCAAGAGAGGAACAGGGACAGAGTTTTTACTCAAATCTGTTTGTGGTTCCCAAGGAGAGGGAACCTTCAGACCTATTTTGGATCTAAAAATCTTAAACAAATTCCTCAGAATTCCGTCATTTAAGATGGAAACTATTCGTACCATCTTAACTATGATCCAGGAGAGTCAATAGAGGACTACAATGGATTTGAAGGATGCTTATCCTCACATTGTGATGCATAAAGATCACCATCATTTTTAAAGGTTTGCCTTTCTAGACAGGCATTACCAGTTTGTAGCTCTTTCCTTTGGGATATCTACAGCCCCAAGAATCTTTATGGAGGTTCTGGGGTCGCTTTGGCGGTCCTTAGACCGCGGGGCATAGAAGTGGCCCCTTATTTAGACGACATCCTGATACAGGCGTCAAACATCCAAATTGCCCAGTCTCATACGGACGTAGTACTGGCATTTCTGAGATCACATGGGTGGAAAGTGAACAAGGAAAGAGTTCTCTATCCCCAATCTCAAGGGTTTCCCTCCTAGGGACTCTGATAGATTCTGTAGAAATGAAAATTTACCTGACGGAGTCCAGGTTGTCAAAGTTTCTAAATTTCTGCCGTGTTTTTTCATCCCATCCGCGCCCTTCGGTGGCTCAGTACATGAATGAAATCGGCTTAATGGTAGCGGCAAGGGACATAGTACCGTTTGCACGTCTACATTTCAGACCGCTGCAACTATGCATGCTCAGTCAGAGGAACGGGGATTACACAGATTTGTCCCCCTGTTAAACCTGGACCAAGAGACCAGAGATTCTCTTCTCTGGTGACTATGTCGGGTCCATCTGTCCAAGGGTATGACCTTCCGCAGGTCAGATGGGACAATTGTTACAATAGATGCCAGCCTTTTAGGTTGGGATGCAGTATGGAACTCCCTGAAGGCTCAGGGATAGTGGACTTAGGAGGAGACCCTCCTTCTAATAAATATTCTGGAACTGGGAGTGATATTCCATGCTCTTCAGACTTGGCCTCAGTTAGCAACTCTGAGGTACATCATACTCAGTCGGACAATATACACGACTGTGGCTTACATCAGCCATCAAGGGGGAACAGAAGTTCCCTAGCGATGTTAGAAGTCTTACAATAATTCACTGGACAGAGACTCACTCTTGTCTATCAGCTATCCATATCCCAGGTGTTGAGAACTGGGAGGTGGATTTTCTAAGTCGTCAGACTTTTCTTCCGGGGGAGTGGGATTTCCTCCGGAGGTCAAGACCAAGCAGGAGAGGGCTTTGGTGTTTTTGACAGCGCCTGCGTAGCCACGCAGGACCTGGTATGCAGATCTGGTGGACATGTCATCCTTTCCATCACGGTCTCTGCTTCTGAGACAGGTCCCTCTACCTCAGGGTCCTTTCAACCATCTAAATAGAATCAATCTGAGATGGACTGCCTGGAGACTGAACGCTTGATGTTATCAAAGCATGGCTTCTCCGAGTCAGTCATTGATACCTTAATACAGACATGAAAGCCTGTCTCTAGGAAAATTGAACATAGATATGGTGTAAATATCTGATTGTTATGAATCCAAGGGTTACTCATGGAGTAAAGTCTGGATTCCCAGGATATTATCTTTTCTCCAAGATGTTTTTGAGAAAAGGGTTGTCAGCTAATTCCTTAAAAGGGGACAGATTTTTACTCTGTCTATTTTTTTTGCACAAGCGTCTGGCAGGTATTCTAGACGTTCAGGCATTTGGTCAGGCTTTGGTTAGATCCAAGCCTGTGTTTAAAACTGTTGCTCCGCCATGGAGCTTAAACCTGATTCTTAAGGTTCTTCAAGAAGTTCCGTTTGAACCTTTTTTGTTCCATAGATATCAATCTTTATCTTGGAAAGTTCCTTTTGGGTAGCTAATTCCTCGACTCGTAGAGTCTCCAAGTTAAAACAGTTAAGTCTTTTTAAACAACAACAATTCTGGTGTTGACTGTCCCTTTAAATTTAGTTTTTTTCACTTACCTTTCCAATTTACTTAAATTATAAAATTTTATTAATTATCTTAGTTTACTTTGTTGAAGGAGCACAATTAACTCAACACATTGGGGTGATCTTAAATGACAAAAGTCATATATGTGCAGCCACCAATCAGCAGCTAGCTTCCAGTGGTGCATTGCTGCTCCTGAGCATTTCTAAGTATGCTTTTTAACCAAGGATACCAAGAGAATGAAGCAAATTAGACAAAATAATTAAATTGGAAAGTTGTTTAAAAGTTCATGCTGTATCTGAATATTGAAAGATACATTTTAGGATTCATATCCCTTCAAAGGGACAGTCAAGTAAAAAAAAAAACTTTCATGATTTAAATAGTACATGTAATTTTAAACAACTTTCCAATTTAATTTAATTACCAATTTTGCTTTGTTCTTTTGGTATTCTTAGTTGGAAGCTAAACCTAGGAGGTTCATATGTTAATTTCTTAGACCTTGAAGGCCGCCTCTAATTTGAAAGCATTGTAACAGTTTTTCACCACTAGAGGGTGTAGTTCATGTGTTTCATATAGATAACATTGAGGTCAGGCACGTGAAGCTCCTAGGAGTGAGCACTGATTGGCTAAAAATGCAAGTCTGTCAAAAGAACTGAAATAAGGGGGCAGTTTGCAGACAAGTTACAAGGTAATTACAGAGGTTAAACGTGTATTAATTTAACTGTGTTGGTTATGCAAAACTGGGTAATGGGTAATAAAGGGATTATCTACCTTTTTATACAACAAAAAAACTGGTGTTGACTGTCCCTTTGACTAAAAAAGGAAATTTATGCTTACCTGATAAATTAATTTCTTTTACGATACACCGAGTCCACGGTTTTCATCTTTACTTGTGGTATATATTCCTCATGCTAACAGGAAGTGGCAAAGAGCACCACAGCAGAGCTGCTATATAGCTCCTCCCCTAACTCCTCCCCCCAGTCATTCGACCGAAGGTATAGGAAGAGAAAGGGAAAGAACCAAAAAGGTGCAGAGGTGTGACAGGGCGGGCCGTGGACTCGGTATATCGTAAAAGAAATTAATTTATCAGGTAAGCATAAATTTCCTTTTCTTTTACAAGATATACCGAGTCCACGGATTTCATCCTTTACTTGTTGGATACCAATACCAAAGCTTTAGGACACGGATGAAAGGGAGGGACAAGACAGGAACCTAAACGGAAGACACCACTGCTTGAAGCACCTTTCTCCCAAAAATAGCCTCAGAAGAAGAAAAAGTATCAAATTTGTAAAATTTGGAAAAAGTATGAAGGGAGGACCAAGTCGCAGCCTTACAAATCTGTTCAACAGAAGCCTCGTTCTTAAAAGCCCAAGTGGAAGTCACAGCTCTAGTGGAATGAGCCGTAATCCTTTCAGGGGGCTGCTGTCCAGCAGTCTCGTATGCTAGACGGATGACACTTCTCAGCCAAAAAGAGAGAGAGATAGCCGTAGCTTTTTGACCTCTACGCTTCCCAAAATAAACAACAAATAGGGAAGATGTCTGACGGAAATCCTTGGTCGCTTGCAAATAGAATTTTAAAGAGCGAACCACATCCAAATTATGCAACAAACGTTCCTTCTTAGAGGAAGGATTAGGACACAAGGAAGGAACCACAATTTCCTGATTAATATTCTTATTTGAAACAACCTTAGGAAGGAATCCACTTTTAGTACGCAAAACCACCTTATCAGAATGGAATATAAGATAAGGGGAATCACATTGCAATGCAGAAAGCTCAGAAACTCTTCGAGCCGAAGAAATAGCTACTAAAAACAAAACTTTCCAAAATAACAGTTTAATATCTATGGCATGCATGGGTTCAAACGGAACCCCTTGAAGAACATTAAGAACTAAATTCAAGCTCCATGGCGGAGCAATTGTTTTGAACACAGGCTTGATTCTTATTAATGCCTGAACATCTGGGACATCTGCCAGACACTTGTGAAGCAAAATTGACAAAGCAGAAATTTGTCCATTCAAGGAACTAGCTGATAAACCCTTCTCCAATCCTTCTTGGAGAAAAGACAAAATCCTAGGAATACTAACCTTACTCCATGAGTAACCCTTGGCTTCACACCAATAAAGATATTTACGCCATATCTTATGGTAAATTTTTCTAGTGACCGGCTTGCGAGCCTGAATCAGAGTATCAATGACCGGCTCAGAGAAACCCCGCTTAGCTAAAATCAAGCGTTCAATCTCCAAGCAGTCAGTTGCAGAGAAGTGAAATTTGGGTGTTGGAAAGGACCTTGAATGAGTAGGTCCTTTCTCAATGGCAGTCTCCATGGTGGCAGAGACGACATGTCCACTAGATCTGCATACCAGGTCCTGCGTGGCCACGCAGGCGCTATTAGAATTACTGAAGCCCTCTCCTGTTTGATTCTGGCAATCACCCGAGGAAGGAGAGGAAAAGGTGGAAACACATAAGCCAGGATGAACGACCAAGGTACTGCTAGAGCATCTATCAGTACAGCCTGGGGATCCCGTGACCTGGACCCATAACGTGGAAGTTTGGCATTCTGTTGAGATGCCATCAGATCCAATTCCGGTATGCCCCATTGATTAGTCAAAGTTGCAAACACCTCCGGGTGGAGTTCCCACTCTCCCGGATGATGACTTAGAAAATCCGCTTCCCAGTTTTCTACTCCTGGGATAAAGATCGCAGACAGATGGCAAGAGTGAGCCTCCGCCCATCGAATTATCTTTGATACTTCTATCATCGCTAGAGAACTCCTTGTTCCCCCCTGATGATTGATATACGCCACAGTCGTGATGTTGTCCGACTGGAATCTTATGAATTTGGCCGAGGCCAACTGAGGCCATGCTAGCAGCGCGTTGAATATCGCTCTCAGTTCTAGAATATTGATTGGTAATTGAGACTCCGCCTGAGTCCACACACCCTGAGCCTTCAGGGAATTCCAGACTGCACCCCAGCCCAGAAGACTGGTGTCCGTCGTTACTATTACCCAAGATGGCCTGCGGAAGCACATCCCTTGGGACAGATTGTCCTGCGACAACCTCCACCGAAGAGAGTCTCTAGTCTCTTAGTCCAGATTTATCTGAGGAGATAAATTTGCATAATCCCCATTCCACTGACTGAGCATGCACAGTTGTAGTGGTCTGAGATGAAAGCGAGCAAACCGGATGATATCCATTGCCGCTACCATGAGTCAGATGACTTCCATACACTGAGCCACTGATGGCCAATGAATGGACTGCAGAGCCCTGCAAGTAATTAGAATCTTTGATTTTCTGACTTCTGTCAGAAATATTTTCATGTTTGCTGAGTCTATCAGAGTTCCCAGGAATGGAACTCTTGTCTGTGGAACTAGTGAACTTTTCCCTACATTCACTTTCCAACCGTAAGTTCCCAGAAATGACAGCACGATGTCTGTGTGAGATTTGGACAGATGATAAGTTGACGCCTGGATCAAGATATCGTCCAGATAAGGCGCCACCGCTATGCCTCGCAGCCTGAGAACCGCTAGAAGAGACCCTAGAACCTTTGTGAAGATCCTGGGAGCCGTGGCCAACCTGAAGGGAAGGGCCACAAACTGATAATGTCTGTCTTGAAATGCAAATCGCAGGAACTGATGATGTTCCTTTTGGATAGGGATGTGAAGATACGCATCCTTCAGGTCCACCGTGGTCATGTATTGACCCTCCTGGATCATAGGCAGAATTGTACGAATGGTCTCCATCTTGAACGATGGGACTCTGAGAAACTTGTTTAGACACTTGTGATCTAAAATCGGTCTGAAGGTTCCCTCTTTTTTGGGAACCACGAATAGGTTTGAATAGAACCCCTGCCCTTGTTCTCGATCTGGAACTGGGCAAATTACACCCATGGTGTAGAGGTCTTTTACACTGCGTAAGAACGCCTCTCTTTCTGTCTGGTCTACAGACAATTGTGAAAGATGAAATCTTCCCCTTGGGGGGAAGTCCTTGAATTCCAAGTGATACCCCTGGGTCACAATTTCCAATGCCCTGTACATCCCTTGCCCAAGTCTGAGCAAAGAAAGATAGTCTGCCCCCTACTAGATCCGGTCCCGGATCGGGGGCTGCCCCTTCATGCTGTCTTGTTAGCAGCAGCGGGCTTTTTGACTTGTTTACCTTTATTCTAGGCCTGGTTATGTCTCCAGACTGCCTTGGACTGCGCAAAGTTCCCTTCCTCCTTAGTGGAGGAAGAGGAAGCAGAGGATGTTCATTTAAAATTTCGAAAGGAACAAAAATTATTCTGTTTACTCCTCATCTTGAGGGACTTGTCCTGAGGTAGGGTGTGACCCTTACCTCCAGTAATGTCAGAGATTATTTCCTTCAGTTCAGGCCCTAACAGGGTCTTACCCTTTCTAGGGTAATAGTCAAAAGCTTAGATTTAGATGATACGTCAGCCGACCATGATTTTAGCCATAACACTCTACGCGCTACAATGGCAAAGCCTGCATTTTTCGCTGCTAATTTAGCAAGTTGAAAAGTAGCATCAGTCATAAAAGAATTTGCTAGTTTAAGAGCCTTAATTCTGTCTAAGATGTCCTCTAAACGTGTCTCAACCTTCAGAGACTCTTCCAGGGCCTCAAACTAAAAGGCAGCTGCAGAAGTTACTGGAACCATGCAAGCTATAGGCTGTAATAGAAAACCCTGGTGAACAAAAATTTTCTTTAGAAGACCCTCCAATTTTTTATCCATAGGGTCTTTAAACGCACAACTGTCCTCAATGGGTATAGTTGTACGTTTAGCTAAAGTAGAAATAGCTCCCTCCACCTTGGGAATTAATTGGCCAAAAATCCTGCATGGAGTCAGATATGGGAAACATTTTCTTAAAATTAGGAGGGGGAGAAAACGCTATACCTGGTCTATCCCATTCCTTCTTAACAATTTCCGAAAATCTCTTAGGAACCGGAAAAACAACCGTGTAAGTAGGTACTTCCAAATATTTGTCCATTTTACACAATTTTTCTGGAGGAATCGTGATCGGTTCAGAATCATCCAGAGCCGCCAGAACCTCCCTGAGCAATAAGTGGAGGTGTTCTAATTTAAATTTAAAGGACACGAAGTCTGAATCTGTCTGAGGTACTAAATTTCCGGACTCTGAAAGTTCTCCCTCAGACATGAAATCCCTAACCCCCAAATCAGAGCATTGGGAATTTACATCGGAAATAGCCACTAAGGTGTCAGAGGGTTCAGTATTTGGATTAATATCTGACCTATGGCATTTACCCTGCAAACCTGGCAGTTTAGACAATACCTCTGTAAGGGTAGTAGACATGACTGCGGCCATATCTTGCAAAGGAAAAGAAGTAGATGCACTAGAAGTACTTGGCGTCACTTGCGTGGGCGTTAAAGGTTGTGACACTTGGGGAGAATTAAATGGCATATCCTGATTCTCTGCAAACTGAGAATCCTCCTGAGGCCCACTTTCTTTATTTAAAATGTGATCCTTACAGTTTAAGGCCCTTTCAGTACAAGAAGGGCACAATGTAAGAAGGGGTTCCACCATGGCTTCTAAACACATAGAACACTGACTTAACATGTCAGAAAAGTTGTACAGACTAGTAATAACAGCACAAGTCTTTCCCAATCTTTATTATATGTGAAAAACAATTCAGCACAAAAACGGTTACTGCGCCTTTAAGAATAAAAAGTGTACACTGTTTTTGCAAAGTCGTTAAAATGATAATCAAAAAGAACAATTTTGTTGTTTTTAGAGCCTAATGTGCCATTGGATGTTGCACCACAAGCAAAAGGAGAGTTAAATTTTAGTTTCAGAAAATTAGGCAGGAAAAAAAATGATCTGCAGACAATTTTTTACTTAAAGGGACAGTCTAGGCCAAAATAATCTTTCATGATTCAGATAGAGCATGTAATTTTAAACAATATTCCAATTTACTTTTATCACCAATTTTGCTTTGTTCTCTTGGTATTCTTAGTTGAAAGCTTAATCTAGGAGGTTCATATGCTAATTTCTTAGACCTTGAAGGCCACCTCTTTTCAGAATGCATTTGAACAGTTTTTCACCACTAGAGGGTGTTAGTTCACGTATTTCATATAGCTAACACTGTGCTCGTGCACGTGAAGTTATCTGGGAGCAGGCAGTGATTGGCTAAACTGCAAGTCTGTCAAAAGAACTGAAATAAAGGGGCAGTTTGTAGAGGCTTAGATACAAGATAATCACAGAGGTTAAAAGTATATTAATATAACTGTGTTGGTTATGCAAAACTGGGGAATGGGTAATAAAGGGATTATCTATCTTTTAAAACAATGAAAATTCTGTTGTAGACTGTCCCTTTAATGACTTCTGCACCTCGCCACAGCAGAGCTGTGGCGCCTACCTGCCTCCAAGACCTGTCAAACCGATCCGGTCCCACTCCAAAGTACAGCCTCACAGTCTGGTTCCAACCGGAGCTAATGGCTGCTACCTCTCCAGAAAAAACTAACTGCGCACTGAATCGCAAAATTAGGCCCCGCCCAGGGCCGCCACTAGAAATTTTGGGGCCCCTGACTTAACCATTGATCAGGGCCCCCCCCCCCATTTGACATGTGCAATTTTTGACCAAGTGACTAAAACGTATATGCAATTTATTCTTAAGTGTTTATTTAAATTTGGAAATGTTGTAAAGGTAGTAACATACAAACACAAAGACACACTCATACACTGAAACACACACACACACTCACACATAAGGATTCACATATAGACACTCAAGCAGACACGCAAAGAAACGCACTCAGCACTTGTTTACATTGACCTGACAAGTAATGAGGTAGACTACAGTTTTGTAAAAAAAGGAGATTTAGAAAACAAAATATGGAGTTCCGATTATCTTTTTGTAAAGGAAGATGCTAACTAAATGACAACAGCATGCAGTGGCTGAAAGGATGGCCCTGAACTGTCTAAACAATAATTTAAAGGTTAAATGGTGGATTAGGTGACTTCCGGAAAGGTCTCATTAGTCTCAAAGTCTGTAGAAAGATGTGAATAATCAGTAATAAGGTAAAATGCCCTAAAAAGGAACAGACAATGGACACACACACACACAAACTCAAACTTGCACATACACCCAAGGAAACACAGACAGAGACAGCCTCAGAAAGCACACAAAGACATACACGCACACACACACACACACAGAGACATCCACAGAAAACACACAAAGACATACACACACAGAGATACAACCACATAAAACACAGAAATACATACTGTACATACACACACCCTCACTGAGACATCCACAGAATACACACACCCTCACAGAGACATCAACAGAAAACACAGACATACATACAAACATACACACACACTCACACACACACAGAGACAGCCACAGAAAACACAGACATACACACCCACCCTCACAGAGGCATCCAGAGAAAATACAATAAGACAAACATACACACACCCTAACAGAGACACCCATAGAAAAAGCTCAAAGACATATGCACATACCCTCATAGACATCTACAGAAAATGCACAAAGACTTACACACCCACCCTCACAGAGAGACCCACAGAGAAAAAATACATACACACTCATTGAGACACAAACCAAAGCACAAAGACATAAACACAGACACCCACAGAAACACTCACAGGAGGAAACATTTATGCACCTTGCATCCCCTAAATCAACAGTGTGTGTGACATGCATGATAAAAAAATGCAGAAATTAATAGATCACTTTTTAAAGAATCATATTTGTAATTGTGCGAACAAAAATAATTCTGTGAATTCAAAATTGAACATTAATGATCTGGGTAGATAGCTAGATGAAGAAAAGTACTTTTAAAAGGTAGATATATGTTTGTTTGTTTATTCCCCATTTTCCCAACTAAGAGCACCACTTCAAATATAGTGTACAAATGTTCCCATCTGTCAGCTGTACTTATGGATTTTGAAAATGCTGTACTCTATATGATCTTGGTGGAACCATAAGCTGTGGTACTCATATCCTATCTAAATTAATTTAATTTATAACTCTTTATTCCATGTTCTATATTTTATAAATACACATCATAAACTTAGATTTTTAAAGATTTATTATTTATCTAAATGTTCTATCTATAAAGAACATATTTAATGTGTAATTCTTTGAAATAGTATATTTTATTCTAATCATGAATTATAACTCAACACTCATACCATTAGATCTGGTTAAATGCAGGATTTAGGCTTGTTGGTATGTATTTCAAAATTAAGTCAGCTGTAGTGTAAACTGAACAGTTTTAAGTTAACCTGTCTCATTTCAAACACTGAGTAATCTTAGTCTGAGAGTATAACATTTTATGCAGATGTAAAAATCTTAGATAAAATGCCTCCTTGCATCTGGAAAGTCCTTGCATAAAAGGGCAAGTAAACTGGAATGTAATATATATATATATATATATATATATATATATATATATATATATATATATATATATATATATATATATATATATATATAAAAATAAAAAAAATGCATATCTGCCAAAAGGGCACCTACCATTTGTGTATTGAGGAGGAAACATTTCTGCATGGTTTTAAATATAGAATTTCTACAGCATTGTCAAATAATCATAAATACACTGCTGCTAAAAAAAATGTGTTTTTATGGACCCCTGGCCCCACCATACAACTACTACCACACTGAAGTTACAATCCAAAATTGCACAAAGAAATAAAAAACATTTGCTAAGTAAGTCCTACCTCCTCTGCAAATGAAAGTGATCTGCCGTCTGACTCAGGCACACACTGTACAAACAAATTGCCAAGTCTGTCTAACACTGTGCATAGTGGTTTAGTGCACACTCAGAAATCCTCTCAAATGCTAATACTTTACTCCTTGTAATAACATTTCCCATGCTCAATTAGCACTCTGCTGTAGTACCCAGTGGTGCATACCAAAATGTAAAAAAAAAATAAATAAATTTTTTTTTTAGTTCTTGCCTCATGGGGCCCCTGACAGGAGTCACCCCTGTCACCCCCTGATGGTGGCCCTGGCTCCGCCCATCATGTATGATGAGCCAAAACTAGAGAAAACCGCATGGGAAGCGTTTTTCAAATAACATATGTACACACTGCTTCATTTTGCAATAAAAATGCCATGTGTACCCCACATAAAATATTAAACACAGCCTCAATAAACCCCATAATCGTCTACCATAGGTTTCCTAGGCTGCCCCAGTGTCTAACCACATAGCCCATAAGTATCCCATGTTATTTAGAATGGGATAATAATACACAGGTTACCACAGTACCACCCTGTAATAAGGAATACTGCTTACCCTTGCCCCGCATGGGGAATATGTCAACCAAGTTCTGATATATCATGTCCCCTCAGAATGTAAATGACTGCACATACCTTGAAATTGCTTGCAGCAATAAATCGTTCCCCCATACTGAAGACTTCTCCTGTACTTCCTCAGCAACACTTGTGGGAACGAACATCGATCTTAGTTACTACTGCTAAGATCATCAGACTCAAGGCATGATTCTTCTTCCATATCATGCCAGAGTAAAAACAGTACACACCGGTACCATTTAAAATAAAAAACTCTTGATTGAAGAAAAACTAAACTATCTTTTTATCACCACATATACTTTATCCTTCCTATTGCTATGCATAGAGAGATGACTGGGGGGAGGGGTTAGGGGAGGAGCTATATAGCAGCTCTGCTGTGGTGCTCTTTGCCACTTCCTGTTAGCAGGAGGAATATATCCCACAAGTAAAGGATGAAATCCGTGGACTCGGTATATCTTGTAAAAGAAATATAATTTTATGATGTGCATAATTAATAATATGAAATCATTTTGTGTAATTTTATAATCAACTGTTTTTAAATGTCTAACTAGTTAATTGCAACCATGAGTGGACTTTTTTATGTTAGTAAAACGTGTTTAATATTTTAAAAATGGCCCACATTAGCTTTAAGGGTCTCATCTTTCAAGGTAGATTAAATAATGATAAACTTCCAATAGGGTTCTTATAAGAAAATTATAGGGTTTTAAGCCTACTGTATAAAACACATTTATTAATTAAACAAATGTTACTCATTACTCAGCCTTCAGGCTATTTTATAAGACATAATAAAGAAATACAGGATGAGCAAATGTGTGGTATGGAATACATTCAATAATATCTATACGTCTCATGGGATAAATTCTACAGTGGTATTCTAATTAATCAGAAAACATTTTCTGTGTAGCTTTCACATGATTTTTGGACTCATTTATGTCTGACTAAGGTGGCACTTCTTATATGTTCACTCATTTTTTTCCTGTCAGAGTTTTTGAGCTACACTCACAAAAGATGTTAATGAACACTATCATTTTTTTTCCATAATAAACATTAACAATTTTACTTAACATAATGGTCAAAACTGAAATGTGCATGAGTGCATTTAATTTTTGTACTACTTTTTTACAATTCACTTGTAGTAACAAATATGTTTGTAGTAAAACCTATCAGTTTTTGTGCAACATACGCACATATGATGCTCATGTCACATGCACATGCCCGTGACTGACCAGAGAAATCTGTGAGCCTTTGAGAAGGTATTGTGTTTGTTCCACAGAGCACATAAATCATATGTGTGTTTGCTTCCAAAATAGTGATAGCTTTTACAAGAAACAATTTTGCTAATACAAGTATTTTGTAAAAATTTAGTTTTGAGCATTATGTCCCACCCTGGGAGTTCCAGGGGAGTAACCTGTATTTTCATGGGGAAACATTACCAGCAGTACAATATATTACAAGGGCTGCCCTGCAGCAGGTTAGGTATAAGTTTTCAGCCACGTTTGGCTTGCCACCTTTTCAGTGGCGAGATTTTCCAGTGTGAGACAGGTAGTGTAGGTTTAGTGAAACTAAGGTTATGTATGTATTTGAAGTGTTCCTACAAAAAATCCTTCTTTTTGATTCAGTGAACCCACTCTCTGTGCTGTGTATGAACACTTCAAATACAGCCCCCTCCCCCACTGATAGTGCCGATGAGTGGCGATGTTGGCAAACTTTTGCTGAAGCCACAATCCTTATTATTTTCTATGGGAGATACATCGCCACTCATCAGCACTTCGCGGTTCAGCCCCTTTTTTGGAATATAATGACAGACCAATGGACTGTGAGCCTGGCAAACCCCAGCAGGCAGTATCTTGTTTATATTTTGAATATCAGGGGCCAATATGAGCATAGCTAGCCTTGTTGTCTGCAGACTAAAGTCCAGATTGGCTCATCCAAATAAGGCAAATGCTGTGTGGTTTGGCAACTGAAATACAATTGCAGTAAAAAGCATGTTAAAGGGTCAGTATACCCCAATTTTCATATAACTACATGTAATAGACACTACTATAAAGAAGCATTTGCACAGATACCAATATAAAAATCTAGTATAAAACCTTTAAAAAAAAAAAAAAAAAGTACTTAGAAGCTCTCAATTTAGCACTGTTGATGAGGTTAGCCTGGGACACCAACTGAAGTGGACTGAGAAAGCAATTAAAGCAGACCCCCCCCCCCCCTCTGCATATGAAAAAAACTTTTACACAAGTTAGGGTCTGTAGACATCAGTATAAAGCTATAACTTTGGGGCTAGGTAAGGAGTCTAATATATAACTGGATCATCTACAAAGAATTTATGCAAAGAGAAATCAAGTGCTCAATGTCCCTTTAATCTGCTTTGAAAGCATTAAGACTTGGCTGATATGTTATTCTATAGCAATACAACAGAAATGTCTTGTAATTATGAGGTGTTTACTTCCCTTTAACACAGCTTCTGCAAGGTTTCTTTGGAGTGTTGGTATATTTCAGCCAAAAAATGACACAGTTATCACATTATTCTGGTTGCTTGCTTCCCATAGGTGTTGTATTCTTTTGATTGCCTTGGTGTAGTTATTACTTTCTGAACAAGTAAGGCTTGAGCATACTGTGTCTCAAAAATGACAAGTTGATGTATTTAGAAAAATCATGCTTCAAAGATAATTTCTTTATATATTGCTAACATTATTTTAACATTATTTTGCTCCATAGAGAAATAATATTAAACAGCCAAATTAATTTATATAGTCAACTGCAAAATAAAACACCATAAGTATAGCATACTCTGCAGGTTGCAGAACAACTAAATACATTTTTGCTGCCTGGAGTAGACTGCCTAAAATGATTCATGGAATATATTTCTACTTATATTCCATTTTTTAAGCATGATTTCATAAAAGCTTATCCATATCCATTACAAGGATAGGCACGGACCAAGGCTGTGGCCGACATTTTACCAAGTACAGACCTTAGTGAAGTACACTAAGGTACATTTCAAATTAAAAACGTCATAAAACACTCTCTTTACCGAGAGGGTAAAGGATTCATGGTGGAATAGCCATCCAACAGAAGTGGTAGAGACATGCATGGGATAGGCATAAGGCTATACTACTGATAAGGTCAGGAACTAATGGAAGTATTCAGAAAATTGGGCAGACTAGATGGGCCGAATGGTTCCTATCTGCCGACACATTTTATGTTTCTATAAGTCAGGAGCACTTTGCTGTCAAATGAGCCATACATTGGATGCCCCTGGTCTAGTTCCTCAAGTGCAAATTAGTCATCTAATCAAACAAGTTTAATATAAAATTTATATAAAGACTGCTTGTGGTATACTGGTATAAAATGTTTTCAAAATTCTTACTTTTTTTTTTTTTGTTGTATTGAAAGTCTGCAACTCCTGACCAAACCCACCCACCTTGATGTTAATCGCATCATGGTTGGTTACTTACTTGGGTAAGGTAAGGTTTGTCAGAGGTGGCAGCGGTCTTCTACACAGAGACATCAGCACCATGCTGCCGCACAGATCAAGATATTGGGACGGGTCACGACTCACTGGTGGTTGACACAGGCTGCACTGCAGGCAGCTTGCTTCTTCCCTCTCACTCACTTTCCCACTACTGAGCAGCGTCATATGGGTGCGACCCCAACCCCGCGAAACGTAGCGCTGCATGCGTCAAGGTGGTGTCAAGACCAGCATTCATCTGTCCTACTCCTGCCTCCCCACCGCAAAATGAGTGGCAGACACTGCAAGGGCCAGTCATGGACACCAGTGCCTATCACTGATCCATTAAGAGCTTCAGACAAAATCTGCTACAAAACATTCTGCATTTTTGGGGGGATTTTAAAGAAGATTTTGTGTTAACTATGGAATATGATTTTTAATATTGGGGAAATTTAAAAACAACTTGATGACTTGTACTGTATGTTGTGCTGTTTAACTTGTGACACATGTTAAGCAGTTATGAAATCACCTTAAGTACCTATGGCACCTTTATAATGTAAAAGGTTTTTAAAGTTATTTTTTTCTATTAAGCACATAATATATATCAACAAAGCTTAAATGGATATGAAATGCAAACATTTTCTTTTGTGTTTCGGACAGAGCCTATCATTTAAAAAAAAAAAAAAATGTACTTCTATTATACAATTTGCTTTGTTCCCCCCATTTTATTCTTTGCTGAAGGGATACCTAAGTAGGTGTCTAGAGTACTACATAGCAGGAAATAGCAAACTTGCCATCCAAACATTCTATAAAAATCCTAGTCCAGATCCTAACGTATTAAATGGCTTGTACAGCTTCAGAATTCATTGGTGATTATAGCTTGTTTACACTGAATCTGCAATATTCAACTATTGTGCATGATATTTTCCTACCATAGGTGTTGATGGAGACTATTTCATTGATTACGGCTGCATATTGATTGTATTAGTTGTGAGGTTCTGTTAGAATCTTAACTTTTAAATGCTTATAACTCTCTCGTTTTTGTGAAATACGTCTTAATTTAAATAATTTGTGTTTGGAAGCGTGCTTCCTAAATTAAAACATATCCATAGAGGGGGCGCCCATCATATAAATTAATCTAAATTATAGGTGGTAATAAGTATAGTCCCACTAAATCCTTGGATTAAAAAAATCCAATCAATTATGAGACAAATCTCAAGCTAGAGTCCATAAAGAATGGCAAAACTTCTTGGATGCTGTGATAAATTTTCTGTGTGCAACACCCAGGCTGTTCCCTGTGAAGGAAGAATGGCACTTCTCTACCAAAGCAGCACTGCAATTTTGAAAGCACAGCTTGTGTATTGAGCGCCTTTAAAGGTTCTTTCAAAATTGTGAGTGCCATTTTTATACTTTGATTTACAGCCATATTGTGTTTATATGGGTGCGTAGCCATATTGTGTTTATATGGGTGCGTAGCCATATTGTGTTTATTTGGGTGCGTAGCCATAGTGTGTTTATATGGGTGCGTAGCCATAGTGTGTTTATATGGGTGTGTAGCCATAGTGTGTTTATATGGGTGTGTAGCTATATTGTGTTTATATGGGTGTGTAGCTATATTGTGTTTATATGGGTGTGTAGCTATATTGTGTTTATATGGGTGTGCAGCCATAGTGTGTTTATATTGTGTTTATATGGGTGTGCAGCCATATTGTGTTTACATTGTGTTTATATGGGTGCGTAGCCATAGTGTGTTTATATGGGTGTGTAGCTATACTGTGTTTATATGGGTGTGCAGCCATAGTGTGTTTATATTGTGTTTATATGGGTGTGCAGCCATATTGTGTTTATATTGTGTTTATATGGGTGTGTAGCCATATTGTGTTTATATTGTGTTTATATGGGTGTGTAGCTATATTGTGTTTATATGAGTGTGCAGCCATAGTGTGTTTATATTGTGTTTATATGGGTGTGCAGCCATATTGTGTTTATATGTGTGCGTAGCCATATTGTGTTTATATTGTGTTTATATGGGTGTGCAGCCATAGTGTGTTTATATTGTGTTTATATGGGTGTGTAGCCATATTGTGTTTATATGGGTGTGCAGCCATAGTGTGTTTATATTGTGTTTATATGGGTGTGCAGCCTTAGTGTGTTTATATGGGTGTGTAGCCATATTGTGTTTATATGCGTGTGCAGCCATAGTGTGTTTATATGGGTGTGTAGCCATGTAGTGTTTATATGGGTGTGTAGCCATATTGTGTTTATATGGGTGTGTAGCCATTTTGTGTTTATATGGGTGTACAGCCAAATTGTGTTTATATGGGTGTGCAGCCATAGTGTGTTTATATTGTGTTTATATGGGTGTGCAGCCATATTGTGTTTATCTTGTGTTTATATGGGTGTGTAGCCATATTGTGTTTATATTGTGTTTATATGGGTGTGTAGCTATATTGTGTTTATATGAGTGTGCAGCCATAGTGTGTTTATATTGTGTTTATATGGGTGTGCAGCCATAGTGTGTTTATATTGTGTTTATATGGGTGTGTAGCCATAGTGTGTTTATATGGGTGTGTAGCCATATTGTGTTTATATGCGTGTGCAGCCATATTGTGTTTATATGCGTGTGCAGCCATATTGTGTTTATATGGGTGTGCAGCCATAGTGTGTTTAGATGGGTGTGTAGCCATATTGTGTTTATATGGGTGTGCAGCCATATTGTGTTTGTATGGGTGTGCAGCCATAGTGTGTTTATATGGGTGTGTAGCCATAGTGTGTTTATATGGGTGTGTAGCCATATTGTGTGTATATGGGTGTGCAGCCATAGTGTGTTTATATGGGTGTGCAGTCATAGTGTGTTTATATGGGTGTGTAGCCATATTGTGTTTATATGGGTGTGCAGCCATGTTGTGTTTATATGGGTGTGCAGCCATAGTGTGTTTATATGGGTGTGTAGCCATATTGTGTTTAGATGGGTGTGTAGCTATATTGTGTTTAGATGGGTGTGTAGCTATATTGTGTTTATATGGGTGTGCAGCCATATTGTGTTTATATGGGTGTGCAGCCATAGTGTGTTTATATGGGTGTGTAGCCATATTGTGTTTATATGGGTGTGTAGCCATATTGTGTTTATATGGGTGCGTAGCCAATTGTGTTTATATGGGTGCACAGCCATAGTGTGTTTATATGGGTGTGCAGCCATAGTGTGTTTACCTGGGTGTGAAACAGTAATAACTTTTACTAGAAGCATGTTTGCCAATATATGTATATTGCAAATATGTTTCCATTCAAATATGTAAATCATTTACATTTTGACCAGAATGTCCCTTTAATCTAGTCTATTGCACAGAACACACTCCTAATCAGTATCCATACCTACATAATGTATATTTAAATTATATTAATCTATGAATATATGAATAAGTACTAATTTATCACAAAGTCTCAGTATGTGGGGCAGCACATATTCATGTCATTGTTCAGCTATAAAGGAAAATGATATCTGATTATAAACAACATCAAGCACTTTAATGTCTTTGCATTATCTTATAGTCTTTTTCTGTTATTATGAATTAAAGTGGTTTCAATTTCACTGTGAGCAGAGTCCTATATAAGCCTTAAATTAACTTATAATACAAAGTAAAGTCTTTCTATATGATATACATTGACATTCATAGAGCTTTCAACTTCTGCTAAGGGCTTAAAGCAAAAATCACATAATATTCTTTAGAAATTTCCATTCAGTATAAAATTATCCAGCCATAAGGATGCTATGTATTATTATATTCATTCAAAATTGTTAAGCTTCTTTAAATAAAGTAATTTGTATTAGGGTCAGAATATAAATGTGACTACTAACATCAATTTAATAATGACAACACATTTGAGAAATATTAAATCTTGATCACGTTTTAATATTTAACTATACACAGCTACAAAACTTTGTTAATGTTTAGTTTTGAAAATTCTAGTTAAGTAAGAATGCAAAAAATAGTTGTATACATAATTCAGTTTCTTCAATCTTATAGTAGTATTGTATTCAGGTATTGATGTGATGTGCCTCACATCTGTCTGTATTAGTTAGAAGTCCATAGAAAATATTCAGATTAACTCGCCTTCACCTTGTTATGTTAGTCAACATATAGCCCAGCTAGAACAAGTATTGCTCCAAATATTACTCTGGAAAATAAGTATAAAACACACAAAAATATGTCTACTAGGATGGATCTGTATATGAAACTACTATTGATGTGAGAAAATGACTTACTGGTAAGTGTAAATCATGTTTTGTTTCTTACTCTAATAGTGAGTAATATTCAGGCAATGTGAGTGTTAGCATCAAACTCACCAATATGATGGTGTGGAAAGAAACATCTAGCCTAAAAAGCAAGTATTTTTATTGTATGTATAGAATATCACAAATTTCGTTAGACAATTATTTTACCAACCCCATGAAGAAGCAATAGTCCAAGTGAAATGAGCTAGCACCTTAAAATAGTGAGCCTTCTTGCTGAGATCAAAGCCACTTGAACTCACAATGCTAATGACTTCAAATGCTTTAGAAGTATTTTATCCAAATACAGAATAAAATTAAGGAAAACCTCAAAATAATACTGACAACAATATTAAGGCTATTAAGCTGAGTCTTTATATCATTGTAAAACTTAGATGCATTAATAAGTCCCTTTTAAGAAACTGCGATACAACAGAACCCTTTGAATAGAATACTAAGAATTGATTGTAATTTAGAAAGAAAGCTATGATCCTAATCACTGCAGTTACCTTACGTAGAAACAGATAAGAACCTTTTCATTTGTGCATATGTTTAAAATGATGGCAAAACCAATACATTGTAAAAACGGGTTACCTGAAAGCATTTTGACCAATTATTAGAAGAGAATGAAAAACAAAGACTTGAACATATGGCTTAACTTGAGACTCTTCCTTGGATTACTTTACTTCCAGGTGAGCTTTCTAAAATTCAAAAAGTTCTTGTGAAACAAACTTTGGTTTACTCTTCCTATTCTGACGAAGAAATCAACTAGGTTATAGCTAAAATAGTTCAAAAGGATATGTTTGAGATGTTATTAGTTGTGCAGGTTTTGATCCAAGCAAAGTGATCATACAAGGTACTGCACTAACAGTGAAACAAAGAGACCAGTAAAAATGTGAAACAAAAATATATAAAAGATTTAGAAAAAAAGCTAGTTTACTCAAAAATGTATGCTCAAATGCAGGATAGAATAAAGTCTTTAGCAGTCTCCAACCTAATTCTGTTCATTAGAAATGCACATGCTCATAAAGCTGCAGGTCTTTAAACAGAACCAAAAATAGAAATACCCACCAGTTTATGTGCACTTATCTGGTCAAGATGAGAATGGAGAAAGAAAACATATGGCATTTACTCAGAGTGATATTATTATATTTTGAGAGCATTTTCATTAGCTTTAATATCAAACTCTAAGCAGAAGTTAGCTAAAACTAAATCTTATAATATCACTTTGCTTAGAAATTAACCAGTAAACTTGTTTCTGTTTAATGTTTCATAGATGACAAATATTAATTAAACATTAAATAAAACAAAGCTGATCCAATATCACATACTTAAAGATTGCCTTTTTGCCCTTTTTTAGATGTGCATTTTAAAAAAAAAAAGTTGTTAGAACAAGAGAAGATTATTGCTTCATTTTAAATAGGACGGCCTCCATTTTAAATGTATGTATAAACATAATCCATTTATGATAAGTGTGTAGGACAGGGCTTGACAAGTCCATGGAGCAATGGCTTTGTGAATTTTAATTTTAGGCCTTAGCGATCATTCATCAGAACTGAGGGCATAATTCGGAATCAGCGTTAGACCACAGAGACTCATCTAGGACTTCAACTAAATACATAAATCCTCCCACTGAATTCTAAAGAGAGAGCTAAAGAGAATGTCTTGGAAAAATAAGTGACATATCCAAGACATTGACTATTTTCTGATTTCACAGAGATTGGTTAACGCAATAATACATAGCAAGATATTTCAGATTTTAATTTCAGATCATGCTCTGATTGTATTAAACCATAGGGTGATTTTTTTATTGAAATAGCACTAAAAGGTTACATTTCCCAAATTATCGAATGGTTTCATTCATTATCTGAAAGAAAAATGGAAAGAATATGAGACCAATAATTATAAATATATATATTAAATAAAAAAAAAACAGAAATCTTCTGGGGAGTATCAAAAGTTGTCTTAAGAGTAGAGATGATAGCATATTTGATTAGTGAGAGATTGTCAATTAAAGGGACAGTATACACCAATTTTCATATAACTGCATGTAATAGACACTATTATAAAGAAGACTATGCATGGCTACTGATATAAAAATCCAGTATAAAACATTTTAAAAACTTACTAAAAAGCTCCCAGTTTAGCATTGTTGATAAGGTTAGTCTGGGACACCCACTGAAAGGGGCTGGGAAAAAAAGAAGAATAGACACTCATCCCTCTCGGCATATTAAAGCTTGAGGAGTCTGTAAGCGCGTGTATACATCTGACACTGTGGGGCTTGGTTATGAGTTAGGAGTCTGAAAATCAGCACAATGTTAAAAAATAAAGAAATTTAATAATAACAAATAACAAAACTATACATTTCATTTTTAAAACAACACTAACAGGTGGGCTATATAAATGGGTCATCTACAAAGCATTTATGCTAAGATCTAGTGTAATGTCCCTTTTAATAAACCAACTATCAAATGCGTGTTGCAAATATCTTAGAGATCCTTCTAATATTAATTGGATTAAATATTTAGAAATTAAAAAAGATATATATATATATATATATATAATATGAGAAGATACAAAAGGATATGAGAGCCAAGAGTGTATTTTATAGACAAGGACCGAAACCTGGAAAGATCTTGGTCAACCTGTTAGATAACAGAAAGTTTTAAAAATTTTGCAGCTACATAAATGAATGGACAAATAATAACCAATTTAAATGAAATTATAAAAGAATTTGAAAAAAATATTTTAGTCAAATATATATTCAAAAACAGAAATTATTTTAGAAAATAAGATCAACTTCTGGGAGGAAGTTGTAAATCTAAAATTATCTGAAAAACAAAAACAGGAATTAGAGAGACCAATCATGATAGAAAAGGTAATTAAAAGAATTTGCCAAATAATGAGGCACCTGTACCAGATAACTTACCCTCAGAATATTATTAAATTCTTCAAGAGTATATTTCCCCAGTTTTGTCTGAATTATAAATTATAGAACATCAAGGAAAAAAATACGAAAGTTATTTATTATTAAAAGTAGAAATCACAGAGAAAGCAAGTTTAATTATTTTTTTAATAAGAAACAAATGCAACAGTTATATCTATTGACGCTGAAAACACATTTGATAAAGTAATATTGGATCATTTACTCACTGAACTTGAAAATATTATTTTGGTTTGAAATGTAGACATCTTATTAAAGCCTTTTGTAAAATATCTACTGCTAATATAATGGCTGTGTATCAGAGCAAATCAACTTATATAGAGGAACAAAACGAGAATGTCCACAGTCTACTCTATTGTTTAATTTGGCTATTGAACCATTGGCAATCTACATAAGCAATAATTTAAAAGGGATAGTAATAGCTGGAGTGGAGTTAAAGTTAGCATTGTATGCTGATGATCTTCTCTTACTTTTAAATGGCTGCTAAAGATCTTCCAAAAGTAGTCAAGTTGTTGGATCTGTTTAGTTTTTTCGAGTTTTAAAGTGAATTACTCTAAATCTGAAGTATTATGGCTAGATAAAAATAAAATGATAAATAATAATATCGATGACTTTAAAGAAGTAGATCACTTTTTTAATTACCTAGGAATAAAGATAACAAGAAACTTGATTGATTGTTATAAATTGAACATAGAAGATTTGATATACAAGATAGATCCAATTCAAATGTTAAATCATTCAATATAGATTGAATAAGGCAGTCAAAATGTTTTTATGGAAAGGGAAAAAAGTAAAGATAGGCTACAGAAAGTAGCAAAACTTACAGATCAATGGTGTGGCTGCACCTAACATTGACCGAGATTACAAGTTGTGCCGTATAGCTGTAGCGTACAGACTGCGCAAAATGGGTCCGTACTGCTATTTCTAGAACGCAGCTATTACAAGTTACAAAAAAACTTTCTTTTGATGTGCGTTATGGTTCATTAAGTCCCATACCGCACAAAAAAAAAGTTTAGACTTAGCGTGCTTGTGCACGTTTTTCCCCATAGAGATCAACAGAGAAAAGTGTTGGAAAAACACCTAACACCTGCGATTTGGCCCTATGATTTCAACAGCCAATAGGATTTTTTCAACCTTAATTCCGATTGGTTGATAGAATTCTATCAGCCAATCGGAATCTAAGGGATGCCATCTTGGATGACGTCATTTAAAGGAACCTTCATTCGTCTGTAGTCGCTGTCAGAAGAGGATGCTCCGCGTTGGATGTCTTGAAGATGGAGCCGCTCTGCTCCGGATGAAGATAGAAGATTCTGCCTGGGTGAAGACTTCTGCGGGCTTGGATGAAGACTTTGGCCGCTTCGTTGAGGACTTCTCCCCTCCCGGCTTCTTGGAGGATGGATGTTGGAACCTCAAAACTGTAAGTAAATCTTCTGGGGTTAGTGTTAGGATTTTTTTAAGGGTTTATTGGGTGGGTTTTATTTTTAGATTAGGAATTGGGCCACAATAGAGCTAAATGCCCTTTTAAGGGCAATGCCCACCCAAATGCCCTTTTCAGGGCAATGGGGAGCTTAGGTTTTTTCAGATAGTATTTTATTTGGGGAGTTGTTTGTGTGGGTGGTGGGTTTTACTGTTGGGAGGGTATTTGTATTTTTTTTTTACAGGTAAAAGAGCTGATTACTTTGGGGCAATGCCCCGCAAAAGGCCCTTTTAAGGGCTATTTGTAGTTTATTGTAGGCTAGGTTTTTTTTTTTTATTTTGGGGGGGGCTTTTTTATTTTCATAGGACCCTAAGATTAGGTGTAATTAGTTTAAAGCTTTGATAATTTTTTTTATTTTTTGTAACTTAGTGTTTATTTTTTGGGTAACTTAGTGTTTGTTATTTTTTGTAACTTAGTTTTTTGTAACTTTGTAATTTTTTAGTGTAGATTTAAATTTTTTGAGTAGGGTTAGGTGTTTAAATATATAATATAGTTAATTTAATTTGTAGTTTATTGTAATTTTAGTTTAAAAATTAGGTTAGATTAATTATTAATTTAATATAGTTTAATGTAATTTTAGTATAATAGTTAGTGTAGATTAAATTAATTAATTTAATATAGTTTAATGTAATTTTAGCATAATAGTCAGTGTAGATTAAATGAATTAGTTTAATATAGTTTAGTTTAAATCTAAAGGTAAGTTTAAATTTATATAATATAGGGATGAGTTAATATTTAATGTAAGGTTAGCGGGTTGTTAGGTTTAGGGGTTAATAGGTTAATAGGTTAAGTGCTAGTGATGTGGGAGGCCAGGGGTTTAGGGGTTAATAACTTTATTTAGTTGCGGTGGGCTCCGGGAGCGGCGGGATATGGGTTAATAACTTTTATTTAGGTGGCGGTTAGGGGTTAATAAGTATAATGTAGGTGGCGGCGGTGTCGGGGCGGCAGATTAGGGGCTAATAACTATAATGTAGGTGGCGGTGGTGTAGGGGGTGGCAGATTAGGGGTGTTTAGGCTCGGGGTACATGTTAGGGTACAAAGCAAAAAAGTCCCAGCACCACTTGAAATAGCGCTAAACGTTCCCAAACAGAAACAGTGTAATTAAATTTCCTTCGTTTCCAAGTAATAATCCCAATAGGTATTGCTTTCATATGTTGTCACCCTGGGTTTAAATATTTTCAATAAACTTTGGTACCTTCAAATAATGACAGTTCAGTGTGCTTGTTCTTAAATGGAAGCAAAGTTCGTCATATATCAGTTCATATGAAGAATCACAGTAACAAATTTTGTCAATCAGCTTGAATTGGTACGATACCTCTTATCTGCCCGGATTCCATTTGCGGGAGCTGTCTGGAAGCCGATCCACACAATCTCAACTCTCTGTGCTCCTGGATCACAGCGTCTTCCAATCTCCACTCGCTCACTCTCCTTATCCACGGGCTACAGCTGATGACGTCACTCCTTGCCTCAGTGCGCCGTGTCTCACTCTTCTTCCCTCTTGCACCTGTTTCTCTGTGTCTCCTATTTGAAGGTAGGTAAATGAAGTTTCTATTCTCCGGTCTGGCCCCACAATGGTGTCTGTGCTCACTGTTCCCAATGACATATATCCAATGTAGTGAAAGAATCGAGCACCAGGCACTAGTAGTGGTTTGAAACCACTACTAGTGCCTGGTGATCCGATTCTTTCGTTACATTGGATACATGTTAGGGTGTTAGGTGTAAACGTAACTTTATTCTCCCATAGAAATCAATGGGATATCGGACAGCAGCGAACATGAGCTTTCGCTGCTTTCAGACTCCCATTGATTCCTATGGCATCCGCCGCCTCCAGGGCGGCAAATTGAAAACCAGGTACACTGTGCCAGAATAGTGGCGAGCGTACCTGGTAGTTATTTGATAACTAGCAAAAGTAGTCAGATAGTGCCGAATTTGCATTCGGAACATCTGTAATGACGTAAGCATCGATCTGTGTCGGACTGAGACCGGCGGATCGTATGTAACGTTACAAAATTCTACTTTTGCCGGTCTGTAGGCTTTGATAAATAAGGCGAATCAAGCTCTCCACAATTACGCTGCGGAATTCCAGTGTTTTTGCGGTTGACAGCTTGATAAATAGAGGCCACTGCCTCCACTGAGATCATGTGAGTGTGACATGATGTTATACTAGTGTCTCTGACTACAGGGGTTAGTCTTTCTGTTTTACCCATTGGTGTTTATGTGTGTGTGTATGTGTGTATGTGACTGTGTGTAGTTATGCATGTATGTGTATGTGTGTAGGTTTGTGGAACCAGCAAATTACAGACCTTGTTACTACAGCATGGGGGGATGGGGTAAACAGTGTCACTATACAGTACCACTATATATAGTAAGGGGGGCTGGATTATGTCACAGACTACTGTGGTCACTTTATAAAGTACTGGGGCGGGTAGGGTCAGGCCAGCCATCTCACTGGCAGATTAGAGACTGTGTCACTAACTCACTATATACAGTACTGGTGGGTTAAACAGTGTCACTATATACAGTAATAGGTAGTCAGACCATGTCCTAGACTGTGGGCACAGGGTACCTCCTTTTGCAGACGTAATCTGATTCATTTTTTCCCCCTGTGTTAAATGTTAAAAAAAAAAAAAAGATATGTATTAAATTAACTTTCTCTTGTAAGGTGTATCCAGTCCACGGATCATCCATTACTTGTGGGATATTCTCATTCCCAACAGGAAGTTGCAAGAGGACACCCACAGCAGAGCTGTAATATAGCTCCTCCCCTAACTGTCATAGCCAGTCATTCTCTTGCAACTCTCAACAAGCTAGGATGTTGTAGGAGAGAGTGGTTAAATATAGTTAGTTTATTTTCTTCAATCAAAAGTTTGTTATTTTTAAATAGTACCGGAGTTGTGCTATTTTATCTCAGGCAGTAAATAGAAGAAGAATCTGCCTGAGGTTTCTATGATCTTAGCAGGTTGTAACTAAGATCCATTGCTATTCTCACATATGTCTGAGGGGATTACACAGATGAGGTAACTTCAGCAAGAGAATGCCGTGCAGTTTATTCTGCTATCAGGTATGTGCAGTTATAATTTTTTCTAGAGATGGAAAACACTAGAAAATGCTGCTGATACCGGATTAATGTAAGTTAAGCCTGAATACAGTGATTTAATAACGACTGGTATCATGCTTACTCCCAGGGGTAATACCCTTATGATATTGCAATATAAACGTTTGCTGGCATGTTTAATCGTTTTTATATATGCATTGGTGATAAAACTTTATTGGGGCCTAGTTTTTTCCACATGGCTGGCTTAAATTTTGACTAGAAACAGTTTTACTGAGTCTTTCCACTGTTATAGTATAAAAGTTACAGTTGGTGCAGTTAAAATTACAAACTGTGACATCCAGCTTCCCTCAGGAGTCCCCTGTATGCTATAGGACATCTCTAAAGGGCTAAAATGCTTTCCAAAGTCGTTTATTGGGGAAGGTAGGACCACAGCTTGCTGTGGCAGTTGGTTGTGACTGTTAAAAAAACAAACAAAAAAAAAACAAAAAAAACGTCTATTTCGTTTTTTTGATCCGTTTTTTGAACTAAGGGGTTAATCATCCATTTGCAAGTGGATGCAATGCTCTGCTAGCCTATTACATACACTGTAAAAATTTCGTTTGATTTACTGCATTTTTTCACTGTTTTTCAAATTCTGACAAAATTTGTTTCTCTTAAAGGCACAGTACCGTTTTTTATATTTGCTTGTTAACTTGATTTAAAGTGTTTTCCAAGCTTGCTAGTCTCATTGCTAGTCTGTATAAACATGTCTGACATAGAAGAAACTCCTTTTTCATTATGTTTAAAAGCCATGGTGGAACCCCCTCTTAGAATGTGTACCAAATGTACTGATTTCATTTTATGCAATAAAGATCAAATTCTGTTTTAAAAAAAATTATCACCAGAGGAATCTGATGAGGGGAAAGTTATGCCGACTAACTCTCCCCACGTGTCAGACCCTTTGACTCCCGCCCAAGGGACTCACGCTCAAATGGCGCCAAGTACATCTAGGGCGCCCATAGCGTTTACTTTACAAGACATGGCGGCAGTCATGGATAATACACTGTCAGCGGTATTAGCCAGACTACCTGAACTTAGAGGTTAGCGAGATAGCTCTGGGGTGAGACAAAATGCAGAGCATACTGACGCTTTAAGAACCATGTCTGATACTGCCTCACAATATGCAGAAGCTGAGGAAGGAGAGCTTCAGTCAGTGGGTGATGTTAATGACTCAGGAAAGATACCTGATTCTAATATTTCTACATTTAAATTTAAGCTTGAACACCTCCGCGTGTTACTTAGGGAGGTTTTAGCTGCTCTGAATGACTGTGATACCATTGCAGTGCCAGAGAAATTTTGTAGACTGGATAAATGCTTTGCAGTGCCGGTGTGTACTGATGTTTTTCCAATACCTAAAAGGTTTACAGAAATTATTAATAAGGAATGGGATAGACCAGGTGTGCCGTTCTCTTCCCCTCCTATTTTTAGAAAAATGTTTTCCAATAGACGCCACCACACGGGACTTATGGCAGACAGTCCCTAAGGTGGAGGGAGCAGTTTCTACTCTAGCAAAGCGTACTACTATCCCTGTCGAGGACAGTTGTGCTTTTTTAGAGCCAATGGATAAAAAATTAGAAAATATTTATTCAACAAGGTTTTATACTACAGCCCATTGCATGCATTGCCCCTGTCACTGCTGCTGCGGCGTACTGGTTTGAGTCTCTGGAAGAGGCTTTACAGGTAGAGACTCCATTGGATGACATACTTGGCAAACTTAGAGCACTTAAGCTAGCCAATTATTTTATTTCTGATGCCATTGTTCATTTGAATAAACTAACGGCTAAGAATTCTGGTTTTGCTATACAGGCGCGCAGAGCGCTATGGCTTAAATCATGGTCAGCTGACGTGACTTTAAAATCTAAGCTACTTAACATTCCCTTCAAGGGGCAGACCCTATTCGGGCCTGGTTTGAAGGAGATTATTGCTGATATCACGGGAGGAAAAGGTTGTGCCCTTCCTCAGGACAGGTCCAAATCTAGGGCCAAACAGTCTAATTTTCGTGCCTTTCGAAACTTCAAGGCAGGTGCGGCATCAACTTCCTCTAATAATAAACAAGAGGGAACTTTTGCTCAATCCAAGACGGTCTGGAGACCAAACCAGACCTGTAAAAAAGGTAAGCAGGTCAAAAAGCCTGCTGCTGCCTCTAAGACAGCATGAAGGAACGACCCCCTATCCGATAACGGATCTAGTAGGGGGCAGACTTTCACTCTTCGCCCAGGCGTGGGCAAGAGATGTTCAGGATCCCTGGGCGTTGGAAATTATATCCCAGGGATATCTTCTGGACTTCAAGGCTTCCCCCCCCAAAAGGGAGATTTCACCTTTCACAATTATCTGCAAACCAGATAAAGAGTGAGGCATTCTTACACTGTGTACGAGACCTCCTAGTTATGGGAGTGATCCATCCAGTTCCAAAGGAGGAACAGGAACAGGGTTTTTACTCAAATCTGTTTGTGGTTCCCAAAAAAGAGGGAACCTTCAGACCGATTTTGGATCTAAAGATCTTAAACAAATTCCTCAAAGTTCCGTCGTTCAAGATGGAAACTATTCATACCATCCTACCACTGATCCATGAGGGTCAATATATGACTACAGTGGATCTAAAGGAAGCTTATCTTCACATTCCGATGCACAGAGATCATCATCGGTTTCTCAGGTTTGCCTTTCAAGACAGGCATTACCAGTTGTAGCTCTTCCCTTTGGATTAGCTACAGCCCCAAGAATCTTTACAAAGGTTCTAGGGTCGCTTTTGGCGGTCCTAAGGCCGCGGGGCATAGCAGTAGCCCCTTATTTAGACGACATCCTGATACAGGCGTCAAACTTCCAAATTGCCAAGTCTCATACGGACGTAGTACTGGCATTTCTGAGGTCGCATGGGTGGAAAGTGAACGAGGAAAAGTGTTCTCTATCCCCACTCACAAGAGTTTCCTTTCTAGGGACTCTGATAGATTCTGTAGAAATGAAAATTTACCTTGACGGAGTCCAGATTATCAAAGCTTCTAAATTCCTGTTGGGTTCTTCATTCCATTCCGCGCCCTTTGGTGGCTCAGTGTATGGAAGTAATTGGCTTAATGGTAGCGGCAATGGACATATTGCCGTTTGCACGCTTACATCTCAGACCGCTGCAACTATGCAGGCTCAGTCAGTGGAGCGGGGATTACACAGATTTGGCCCCTCAACTGAATCTGGACCAAGAGACCAGGGATCCTCTTCCCTGGTGGCTATCTCGGGTCCATCTGTCCAAAGGTATGACCTTCGCAGGCCAGATTGGACTATTGTAACAACAAATGCCAGCCTTCTAGGTTTGGGTGCAGTCTGGAACTCCCTGAGGGCTCAGGGATCGTGGACTCAGGAGGAGTCTCTCCTTCCAATAAATATTCTGGAACTAAGAGCGATATTCAAGGCTCTTCAGGTTTGGCCTCAGTTAGCAACTCTGAGGTACATCAGATTTCAGTCTGTCAACATCACGACTGTAGCTTACATCAACCATCGAGGGGGAACAAGAAGTTCCCTAGAGATGTTAGAAGTTTCAAAAATAATTCACTGGGCAGAGATTCACTCTTGCCACCTATCAGCTATCCATATCCCAGGTGTAGAGCACTGGGAGGCGGATTTTCTAAGTCGTCAGACTTTTCATCCGGGAGAGTGGGAACTCCATCCGGAGGTATTTGCACAACTGATTCTCCGTTGGGGCAAACCAGAACTGGATCTCATGGCGTCTCGCCAGAACGCCAAGCTTCCGTGTTACGGATCCAGGTCCAGGGATCCCAAGGCGACACTGATAGATACTCTAGCAGCGCCCTGGTCTTTCAACCTGGCTTATGTGTTTCCACCGTTTCCTCTGCTCCCTCGACTGATTGCCAAGATCAAGCAGGAGAGAGCATCGGTGATTCTGATAGCACCTGCGTGGCCACGCAGGACCTGGTATGCAGATCTAGTGGACATGTCATCCTTTCCACCATGGTCTCTGCCTCTGAGACAGGACCTTCTACTTCAGGGTCCTTTCAACCATCCAAATCTAATTTCTCTGAGGCTGACTGCCTGGAGATTGAATGCTTGATTTTATCAAAGCGTGGCTTCTCCGAGTCAGTTATTGATACCTTAATACAGGCACGAAAGCCTGTCACCAGGAAAATTTACCATAAGGTATGGCGTAGATATCTTTATTTGTGTGAATCCAAGGGTTACTCATGGAGTAAGGTCAGGATTCCTAGGATTTTATCTTTTCTCCAAGAAGGTTTGGAAAAAGGATTGTCAGCTAGTTTCTTAAAGGGACAGATTTTTGCTCTGTCTATTCTTTTGCACTAGCGTCTGGCAGATGTTCCAGACGTTCAGGCATTTTGTCAGGCTTTAGTTTGAATCAAGCCTGTGTTTAAACCTGTTGCTCCACCATGGAGCTTAAACTTGGTTCTTAAGGTTCTTCAAGGAGTTCCATTTGAACCTCTTCAATCCATAAATGTCAAACTTTTATCTTGGAAAGTTCTTTTTTTTTTTTTTTTGTAGCTATTTCCTCGGCTCGTAGAGTCTCTGAGCTATCTGCCTTACAATGTGATTCTCCTTATCTGATTTTTCATACGGATAAGGTAGTCCTGCGTACCAAACCTGGGTTCTTACCTAAGGTGGTATCTAACAAGAATATCAATCAAGAGATTGTGGTTCCATCCTTGTGTTACACAATCTGGACGTGGTCTGTGCTTTAAAGTTTTACTTACAAGCTACTAAAGATTTTCGTCAAACATCTGCTTTGTTTGTTGTCTACTCTGGACAGAGGAGAGGTCAAGAGGCTTTGGCAACCTCTTTTTCTTTTTGGCTAAGAAGCTTAATCCGCTTAGCCTATGAGACTGCTAGACAGCAGCCTCCTGAAAGGATTACAGCTCATTCCACTAGAGCTGTGGCTTCCACTTGGGCCTTTAAAAATGAGGCTTCTGTTGAACAGATTTGCAAGGCGGCGACTTGGTCTTTGCTTCATACTTTTTCAAAATTTTACAAATTTGATACTTTTGCTTCTTCGGAGGCTATATTTGGGAGAAAGGTTTTACAGGCAGTGGTTCCTTCCATTTAAGTTCCTGCCTTGTCCCTCCCTTCATCCGTGTACTTTAGCTTTGGTATTGGTATCCCACAAGTAATGGATGATCCGTGGACTGGATACACCTTACAAGAGAAAACACAATTTATGCTTACCTGATAAATTTATTTCTCTTGTGGTGTATCCAGTCCACGGCCCGCCCTGTCATTTTAAGGCAGGTAATTTTTAAATTTAAACTACAGTAACCACTACACCCTATGGTTCCTCCTTTCTCGGCTTGTTTTCGGTCGAATGACTGGCTATGACAGTTAGGGGAGGAGCTATATTACAGCTCTGCTGTGGGTGTCCTCTTGCAACTTCCTGTTGGGAATGAGAATATCCCACAAGTAATGGATGATCCGTGGACTGGATACACCACAAGAGAAATAAATTTATCAGGTAAGTATAAATTGTGTTTTTTTGGGGGGTATGTGGGGGGTGGGGGGCCCTTCTTAGATTCTTGCACCTGGGCCCTGTGGTTTCTAGTTACGCCTCTGGAAACTTGTATTTAAAACATGGAAATCCAATAATCCTCCAAGATTTAAGGACTTTCTTCATTTAATAGACCATTTTATGATGGTAGAACATTTGGATACACAAATTGATCCACAGAATAGAGTTTAATATTTTATAAAAAGTGGGATTGCTATATAAAAACTCGACCTATTATTAGACAGCACCAAATGATTAATGCATATAGGAATACAGAGTTTATTTCCTAAAACAAATCTAAAACGTTACATAGTTAATAACAGTGAGAGAGAAAGATAAGAGAGAGAAAAAAGTAAAGTATGATTATAAGATTTTCTTTTAATGTATTTTTGTTATCAATACATTATTGTACTTTTTTTTTCTATATATCTCTCAAAATCTAATAAAAAAAGGGACATATGAGGAAAACTGTGCAAGGCAAAGCAGAAGTAAGGGAAAAAGAAGAATATATAAATGAGAGACAAGAAACAGGTCAAATGGCCATTAACTAAAAGAGACTATGGGTTCAATTTAACAATGGTCTAGTGGAAATGATTTGCTTTATCGAATCACGTCCACTGGATATTGCTGTGGGTGGACAGCATACGCTTTCCGCATTTAACATTGCACAAGCATTTAACCAGAAATGCTTGTGCAATGCTGCCCCCTGCCAATGGTGGCCAGTCGTTCACTAGCAGGGGCTGTCAATCATCTCAGTCTTATCAAATTGAGATGATTTCTCTTTTAGGTGGACAGGTTAAGAGCGGACATCTCTTGGATGTCCAACGAGAAAACACTCTTGATTGGGAGAAGGCAAGCATGAATGATATTTTTATCTCACACAACTCTAATTCTGACTTTATTCCTCTTTTTTATTATTATCTTATTTTTCTTCCTTTCAATTTTAATCTGGGTAAAGGCCGTGGCAAATTACTGGTATTTAGAGTTATTGTGCCATTTTGTTACTGGCAACCACCAGTACAGATTGCATTGAAGCTCTATGGCTCATTGCATTTCATGTTCACATGTTCTGCTTTCCTAATATTGTCAGGCTATAAAGCACCACCCTGCAGTCAAACCATCTGCAACTCTTTTTGTTGTTGGAACTCAACCAAGCAGTGAAAATACCCAATACTGTATCATGCTCTAGTTTTTAGTATGTAGTAAATGGATGAAGGACAATACTAAAAATATTTAGCCACAAATGAAAGTTGTAACATAATCTAGTTTGTTGTGCTGTTACAGACTAAACAAATGACCTCCTGTTTTCATGCAGTAATTAACATTTGCTTCTCTTTTTCTTTATTTTGTTTTGTGCTTTATAAATTAGCTTCTGTGAAAGTGAGCTGTTGTGATAATGCAGAGAAAGGCAAATCACTGACAGAAATATAGAAAGCAAATTAGTTTAACACATTCTCAGCAGTTTAAAACTCATATAAGGTTTGTTAGACCCAGCGTATTTGTGCTTGGTCATTGCACCTTTAAAGGCACAGCTAGTCGGAAACAGAACAAAGTAAGAATTAACATTGGTCATTAAATCTCTGTTTCTCCCCGTGTGATACTTATCATTTTCTAAGCAATCTGTTTCCCTTCCTCCGTCATTTCATGGCTCTGGTCCTACAACTAGCACAGAAAGTCAAGAGGTTTTGCTTCCAACATTCTACATTTAAATGATTTTCTTTCTGCTCCAGTTGTAAAACTTCAGAAAAAGCTTTTCTTGCAGTTCTTTACTCTGCTGCTCGTCGTTATCCACAAAATCCCTAGAAATGTAAAAATCATTAGCTTTTTATGGCTGGATATCAGAAACACTAAGCTGTAAAATAGGTTTTTTTTAGATTCTAATGCAGTATGTGTTCAGGAATCTAAACCTACTGTATATACAATTTATTCACAATAAATGCCTTTGACTTGTATAATCTCCATTTTATACCAATGACCTTTAGTGCATTTCGTACAATATAATGTTATCAAACTGAATAAATGCGTGTAGTAGAATATCTATTAAGAATGGTGGCACAGACAGATACAGCACCTCTATGTTTTCACATAACACATGAGCTGTCATTATAGTGTCTTTGCACACTTACAAAGTGCTTAATAAGTATGTACCCTCATACAACACACAGTACTCCATTTAACTGTTCTGCTACATGTCCATATGAGTGCTAAGCCACTATTCAAATAAGCGCTTCATAACCTTACATCCAACTAGTGATTGTAGTAATCAGGGGCGAAACTACAGGGGGTGCAGAGGACGCAATTGCGACTGGGCCCCCAAGGGTGGGGGCCCAGCTTAAAAAAAAGAAAACTTTTTTTTTTACTATAAAAAACGTTGACCTGCCACTGCCTGCACTGATATCATGTGAGTGTGACATGATGCTTCACTAGTGTCTCTGACTACAGGGGTTAGTGTTTCTGTTTTATTCATTGGTGTTTATGTGTGTGTGTGTATGTATGTATGTATGTATGTATGTGACTGTGTGTGTATTTATGCATGTATGTGTGTGTGTATGTTTGTTTAACCAGCAAATTACAGACCTTATTACTACAGCAAAGGGGGGGCGGGGGTAAACAGTGTCACTATACAGTACTATACAGTACCACTATATACAGTACGGGGGTCTGGACCATGCCACAGACTACTGTGGTCACTTTATAAAGTACTGGGGCAGGTAGGGGCAGGCCAGCCATTTGGCCAGACTGTGTCACTGACTCACTATATACAGTACTGGTGGGTTAAACAGTGTCACTATATACAGTAATAGGTGGTCAGACCATCTCACAGACATTTTTTCTGTGTTAAATGTAAAAAAAAAAAAAAAAAGATATGTATCAAATTCACTTTTTTGTGGGGGGTCCTTCTTAGATTCTTGCACCTGGGCCCTGTGGTTTCTAGTTACACCTCTGGTAGTAGTGATAACAATCATAGCAAATTAGTACCCTTTATATTTTTAATTTTGTTTTTGTGTGGGTTCGTTTTTGTTTTTTTATGTTTTGGTGTAGGGGTGGGGGGGGGTGTCAGGATTCAAATTAAAACTTTATATAAAATGTTTTTTGGTGGAAATATAAGTCACCAAATATATGTGATGGTCCTGCGGAATGCAGATCAAACCATTGTATCACAGAAGTATGATTCATTTAGGTGTAATGAGTGATCAATTCCAGGATATTAGTACACGCTCACACATACACACACACAGACAAACTCATACATACACATTTTACTCACACACATACACCCTCACATACAAACTTATACACATGCACACACACACACACATACATATGCACATACACACAAACAAATTTAAACATACACATTCACATTCACACATACACACACACAGACAAACTCATACATACACATTTTACTCACACACATACACCCTCACATACAAACTTATACACATGCACACACACACACACATACATATGCACATACACACAAACAAATTTAAACATACATATTCACATTCACACATACAAATGCTAACAAACTCACACATACACACACAAACTCAAACATACACTTACACATGTAAACTCTCACATTCATATACAATCTCACATACACACACATACAGACCGACACCCCCACATGCACATAGGCACACACAAAGGTACACACATACACACTTGTACATACAAATACAAACACACACACTCACAAACACACATACATATACAATAACCCACCCGAGGGCCGTTCCTTAGGGATATTGTATATATTGTATAAATAATTTTGGAATGCTTAAAACTATACTTGGATTGGAATGGTATAGAAAATTAAAGGGACAGTCTACACCAAAATTGTTATTGTTTAAAAAGATAGATAATGCCCTTACTACCCATTTCCCTGCTTTGCACAATCAACATTGTTATATTAATATACGTTATAACATTTAAACCTCTGAATTTCTGCCTGTTTCTAAGCCACTACAGACAGCCTTTTTATTACATGCTTTTTGTTTTTTAGCTTTCCCCAACAAGACACTGCTAATTCATTTGTGCCATATAGATTACATTGTGCTCACACCCATGGAGTTGTGTGGGACACAACACTAATTAGCTAAAATGCAAGTCAATAGATAAAAAATAAATAGCCCTGAGATAAGGGAGTTGTCTGCAGAGGCTTAGATACAAGGTAATCACAGAGGTAAAAAGTATATTAATATAACCATGTTGGCTGTGGGTAATAAAGGGATTATCTGTCTTTTTAAACAATAAAACATTTGGAACAAAAAAAAAAACTAGACAAATCAAATACATGGACAAAGTTTTTGCATGGTAAAAATTTACGTTTTCGAATCAAGGAAGTAATTGCTAAATTTTATGAACTTTCCTTTCTCTAAATGACCTAAGGCATTACAAATTATTGTGATGCTACCTGAATTTTATGGCAACCATTCTTTGAAACCCTTTGAGATGAAAAAGAGAGTTAAAGGGACACTGAACCCACATTTTTTGTGATTCAGATAGAGCATGCAATTTTAAGCAACTTTCTAATTTACTCCTATTATCAAATTTTCTTCATTCTCTTGGTATCTTTATTTGAAAAGCAAGCATGTAAGTTTAGATGCCAGCCCATTTTTGGTGAACAACCTGGGTTGTTCTTGCTGATTGGTGGATAAATTCACCCACCAATAAACAAGTGCTGTCCATCGTCTGAACCAAAAATTGGCTGGCTCCTTAGCTTAGATGCCTTCTTTTTTAAATAAAGATAGCAAGAAAACGAAGAAAAAATTATAATAGGAGTAAATTAGAAAGTTGCTTAAAATTGCACGCTCTACCTGAATCATGAAAGAAAAAATTTGGGTTCAGTGTCCCTTTAATTTTGAATATAATTTGCAAGTGTACAAGGACTTTTCCAACCTTCGACCTAAGTCTCTTAGCCATAAGAAACCAACTATTTTGCAGTTACCAACACAATATTTGACCATATGACTCACCTAATTTCTATTACTGGGAGCTACGATTATCTGTAAGCAGAGAACTCAAGGTTTTCAAAAAGAGAAAACAAACTTGAAGATATAGTCTGCTCCAGAATTGTTATTGTTTTAAAAGATAGATAATCCCTTTATTACCCATTCCCCAGTTTTGTATTACTAACACAGTTATATTAATATACTTTTTACCTCTGTGATTTACCTTGTATTTTAAGCCTCTGCAGACTGCCCCCTTATTTCAGTTTTTTTGACAGACTTGCATTTTAGCCAATCAGTGCTGACTCATAAGTAACTCCATGTGTGTGAGCACAATGTTATCTATACGACACACATGAACTAATGCCCCTAGCTGTGAAAAACTGTCAAATGCATTCAGATAAGAGACGGCCTTCAAGGGTTTAGAAATTGGCATATGAGCCTACCAAAGGTTAGCTTTTAACAAAGAATACCAATAGAACAAAGCAAATTTGATGATAAAAGTAAATTAGAAAGTTGAATAAAATTGCATGCCCTATGTTCTATATATTTTGCATGCTGCTTACACTATCACTAGTTAATGTTATATCTATGTCATGAAATATTAATCTCACTTTAGGCTATTAGTCTATCTTTCAATATTTGAAAATCCTTTGATTACCAATACCTTCTCCCAAAGCAGATATGAAGTGTGTTGCATATATATATATATATATATATATATATATATATATTGTTTTTAATAGAAAAGCATAGACCATGTAATCAAACCATCTGCTATTTTATTATACAAATAAAACTAAATAAGTGTTTAACAAATAAATACATGATGGACACAGATGTGCAAGTGATGGTAAACAGATCCAAAATCTTGATTCAAACAAGGTCATGCAAATCCTTTTTAGTTCGTTCAAGAAAAAAATAGAAAAGGTAAAATAGCTCAATGAGATTCAGAATGTCTTTCTTGGAAACATGATTGTTACTTCTATATTTTACTCAGACCAGCAAATGATGTAGTACAAGAAAGATTCTTGCTATCTGAAAGCGTGTTAACATATTACATGGTGGTGAATGCAGAGGCCGGCTTAGGCATTAAGCATGGTCAAGGTGTGCAGATCGTTTGCAGAGGTCTATTGTTTATTCATGTTCTAAAGCCTTTGATATGTGTTAAAATGCTTCCTACTCATTATAAAAATCCTGCCACCCATGGATTAAGACTTTGAAGTCACCAATCCTGCTTCAAAGAGTTCTTACAACGCTATTAATCACAGTTTAGCCTCTGAAGACATAGCCAGAGAAAACATTTGGACATCTTGTGTTATATTCAGGAAAACTTTGAAATCTATTGCATGTCTTGCAGATGCATTGTACACATCACTTCCTCTTTAGTACGTTTCAGAATTATTTCTGTTATCACATTGTATTCATAATTAGAGATTATATGTACTTAAATAATGAAGCATTTAGTGTTAATGTATCAATAATAACAGATCTCAATCCTGCTGAAAAGTATTAACTAATACTACAAGCTTACAAATTATTGCAGTTGCAATTTCTTGCATCCTTTTGCTACATTTGCATAAAATCCCCATTTTTAACATATGCCTTGACCTGGTGAAAAGTTCTTACATCAGCTGCAAGTTAGGGTAAAACTCAATAAGGACAGATCATCATTCTATCATTCCAGCCCTGCCAAGTTAAATCTATTCACAACCCCTGCATTAGTTAACCATAACCACAACTCCCTGCCAAAACTATTGCATAAAGGGACAGTGTACCCAAGATTTCTCTCCCCTTTAATTTGTTTCCAATGATCAAATTTGCCTGCTAGAGTTTCTATACATAAGTATTGGTTATAGAAAATGTGTGTAAACATAGAGAGGAGAAGAACTCCCAGTGGAGTTTAGGAGAGGTAAGTACTAAATGTACATTTTCAGTTGGTCTCTCTAGTATTGAGCTTTGGTACACAGACAGAGACAATATAAAGAAGCATGTGTGTGCAGAAGGTGATACAATAAGAAGATCTGATTTGCCTGCAAGTTCAAACCATATTAACGGGTTGTGGCTTCAAAGACCAAAACCAGCTATTTAATATACAGAAAAAAATATAAAGAAACAATTTCTCACATATTTTATACTCTGTAGCTGGTATAACAAGTCATTTGAAACACATTAAGGGAAAACAATTTTATAGTACACTGCCCCTTTAAATTGACCTCTCACTGACATTACAATTTTAAAAAACTACACTCATGCTGTATTAACGCTAGCCAATCCAACTCACCAACTGCAACTGTAAGCAATTATGACCTGGCTGACCAGCACCCCATCAGCCATTACCCGTAAATTTAACTAAGTCACAAGACTCGGTCACACTAGCCTGCCCCTGCCCACCATTAAAATCCCCACAATGCAATGCTCTCTTATAGCCAAGGGACCCATCTGACAAGAGCCCCACAATACACACGGATCCATTATATCTAAAATACTTCTGTACATGACCACACAACTGGCACCCCCTCTTTAACACCAAATGGATCTACACATTCATCTCTGCACAAGGCAATACCAGTAGTGTCCCTGTCTACTGGAGGGATCTTTTGAGTACCCAATGTAGTTTAGGGTTTTGCATAATGATCTGTGAATCAAATTTAATGGATGGAGTCCATCTTACATGAGCATTAACATTTGCTTCACCAAACCTTCCACATTAACCCCAAATACCCCTTTGATATACCCATTTAGCCCTACCCCTTTGTGGTACCCAATTGCCACTGTGTTTCCCACATCACTGAAGGCCCTGCCCACCAAATAGCTTCATATGTATGAAAACTATCCAACCAACAGAGCTCAGTGGCAACTACCCATATGTTGAGCCTAAAACAGCAACTCTTTTGCCATAAGTAAGGCATTCATACCCTATAGTTAACTTAAGACACATTCCTTTCACCTCATCTGGACATTCCACCTTGTTTGCAGACTCATATGCTTTCATCTTTAGCTGTTTTGTGTCTTTCTAAAAAGAAAATAAATTGAGCAACATTGCCCTTTATGTAATTAACAGACTGGTAGCTGGCAACCCTATTTATTATATAGGTATATTTTCATAATACAATAGCTTTCAGGGCAATTGTGATCAGGTTATGACTGTTAAGTAACGGTGTGTATTAGAGCATTGCATGTTATGACCTGGCTGTGCCAGATTAGCCAGATTAAATGCAATCTACACCATTGCAAGAGCTAAAGGCATAAAGTAAAACAGACCACATGATCATTTAACATACTTAAGAACTAAGAATAGCAATTCAGTTTTAAAGTGATGTAGACTGAATAAAATCTAAACAGGATTGTTTGTTTATATAGATGTGGATTAAGTGTGTTTATTGTAAAGGATATACTGCATATCTCTGTCTTTAAATTAATTACAAATTAATTAAACCTCTTAAATTAAAACTTATATACATATACATTTATAGTATACAAGCACACATATGTGTGTGTGTGTGTGTATATATATATATATATATATATATATATATATATATATATAAAGAGCAATCTTTCTCATGAGAATGGATCACTGCCTGCATGAAGGAAAACAAATAGAATTGTTTGTTCATTAGCTGTAAGTGATATTTACCTCAAAAGCACTAACAGTCAATGACATTCTACATTATTGACAACCACTAAAGTATTTACCTCTGAATCATTAGCAGTAAGTGAAATTAATCACTCAGTAATTAGCAATGGGAAATGTAAAGCATTAGTGAAAAATAAACAGTGATGGTTAATAATACTGGGACTACAGTGTGAGGGGAGGGACCAATATGAGGAGGTGCCAGGGAGGTACAAATTTAAAACATACCATATCAAGTTAAATATACAGTGTATTCTCTCCCTGTCTTGGTGTTACACCTTCTGTGATTTTATCTATGGGCTCTTTTTCTGTGTCTCGCATCCCTCTGTCTCCAACTTTTATATTTAGTTAACCTATTGTTCTCTTTTTTTACTGTTTCATTATAGATCCATTTTCGATACTGCAAGAGTTTATTCTGTTAAAGTGTCTCTGTTATATTTTTTGTTTTGTTCAGCAAATGTCTTAATTTATGGTTTCATGCAAAATAAATGTACATTTTTACCCAGGTGCTGAACCAAAAATTGTCTGGCTCCTAACCCCTTAATGACCACAATGTACCCTGTATGTCACTGGTCGTTAAGGGTTTTTTCAGTACATAATAGCACAAGTCTAGCAAGAACACGATATTAATGCCCTCCCTCCAGCAGGCTTTGTGGAATAGAGCAGTCTCAATGCTGGTGGAAAGACCGCGCTATAAAACAATCAAGTCCCAAAAAAAGGCCACCGACATACGTCTCTGGTCCTTAAGGGGTTAAGCTTACATTCTTGCTTTTTAAAATAAATATACAGAGAGAACGAAGAAAATTGCTAATAGGAGTAAATTATAACATTAATTAAAATTGCCTCCTCTATCTGAATCATGAAAGTTTAATTTTGACTAGATTTGAGGTACATGAAACCCAAAATGTTTTTCTCATGAATCAGACTGAGCATACAATTAAGCAACTTTCCAAAAAAATTCTACTATTATCTAATTGTCTTCTTTCTCTTGGTATCCTTTGTTGAAAAGAATATCGAGGTAGAGCAACAATGCATTACTGGGAGCTAGCTGGTGATTGGTGACTGCAAACATATGCCTCCTGTTATTGACTCACCCAATGTACTCAGCTAGCTCCCATTACTGCTCCTTCAACAAAGGATAATAAGAATAAAGCACATTTAATAATAGAAGTAAATTGGAAAGTTGTTTAAAATGATATACTCTAACTGAATCATGAAAGAGATATTGTAGGTTTCATTTCCCTTTAACCAATTTTCATGCAAAACCCATTTCATTTCCGTTTTTCAGATGCATAATGAAAATATTTGCCTATAATATACCCTTTTCTATTCATATAGTGCCTCTATTTTATATGTTAACTAGTTGATAAGCCTGCCCAGAGGGCTGTCTATGTTTACAAAATACAAACCCCCAAGCTAAAGTTACAAAAAATAAAAAAGTAAAATTACAGAAAAAAGTATACAAAACTATCCAAAATAAAAAATATAAACCTAAACTAATAACCCTATAAAAATAAACAATATAAACCTAAACTAATAACCCTATAAAAATAAAAAATATAATCCTAAACTAATAACCCTATAAAAATAAACTATATAATCCTAAACTAATAACCCTATAAAAATAAAAAATATAATCCTAAACTAATAACCCTATAAAAATAAAAAATATAATCCTAAACTAATAACCCTATAAAAATAAACAATATAATCCTAAACTAATAACCCTATAAAAATAAACAATATAATCCTAAACTAATAACCCTATAAAAATAAACAATATAATCCTAAACTAATAACCCTATAAAAATAAAAAATATAATCCTAAACTAATAACCCTATAAAAATAAAAAATATAATCCTAAACTAATAACCCTATAAAAATAAAAAATATAAACCTAAACTAATAACCCTATAAAAATAAACAATATAATCCTAAACTAATAACCCTATAAAAATAAAAAATATAATCCTAAACTAATAACCCTATAAAAATAAACAATATAATGGTAAACTAATAACCCTATAAAAATAAACAATATAATCCTAAACTAATAACCTTATAAAAGTAAAAAATATAAACCTAAACTAATAACCCTATAAAAATAAAAAATATAATCCTAAACTAATAACCCTATAAAAATAAAAAATATAAACCTAAACTAATAACCCTATAAAAATAAAAAATATAATAATAAACTAATAACCCTATAAAAATAAAAAACAAACAAAATAAAAACACCCCCTAATCTAATACTAAACTACCAATAGCCCTTAAAAAGGGACTTTTGTAGGGCATTGTCCTACGTTAAACAGCTCTTTTATTTTAAAAAAATTACCAATTACCCCCTAACCAACCAACCCCCCCAAAATAAAAAAATGTAACACTCAAATAACCTAAGCTATCCATTGCCTCTAAAGGGGCATTTGTATGGGCATTGCCCTTATAAGGGCATTCAGCTCTTTTACTTCCCTTAGAAGGGCAATCAGCTCTTTTACAGCCCATTAAATCCCTAATCTTAAAAATAAAAAATAAATTTAAAAAATCCTAAAACTAAGCCCCAAATAGGAACTCACCGTTCCTGAAGTCCGGCGGTGAAGGTCTTCTTCCAGGCGGCTCCATCATCTTCTATCTAAATCCGGAGCGAAGGCGGCACGGAGCAGAGGTGCGGAGCGGTTATCCCTGATGTCTGGATCCGGATTTATTAAAGTGCGGATGGACAAGATACGATGTAGCGTATCATGTCTGCCACAGATCGATAAGGTCGGCTTTTATCATTGCACAAGCAGTTCTGGTGAACTGCTTGTGCAATGCCGCCCCCTGCAGATTCGCTAGCAGGGGGTGTCAATCAGCCTGGTCGTATAGGATCGGGCGGATTGATGCCTGCCGCCTCAGAGCAGACGGACAAGTTATGGAGCAGCTGTCTTTAGACCACTGTTTCATAACTTCTGTTTCCGGCGAGCCTGAAGGCTTGTGCATAAACATTCGGAGCTTGATAATTCGGCCCCTAGTATATATATTTCTATCACTTACAACTTTCAACTGTTTACTTACCTGTCCATTATTATTTAATACAAACCATAATAGCTGTAAATAAATGTACAATAAAGCCAAAAACAAATATCAACTTGCCAAATCCTGATTAATAAAGGGACATTTAACTCAACATTTAATATAACCTAAAAATGTTTATTTAAAGAAAATAAAGCATCATTATACATTCATTATTTGTTAATTATGCAAATCTACTGTGTTAACTGGTCCTTTAACTAGAGCACAGGTGAAATAATAAGCTGATGGGTGAGCTAATTATTTCACCTGTGCTCTAGTTAAAGGTATATGAAACCCAAATTATTTCTTTCATGATTCAGATAGAGCATGTTTTTTAAGCAACTTTTTAATTTACTCCTATTATATTTTTTTTCTTCATTCTCTTGGCATCTTTATTTAAAAAAGCAGAAATGTAAGCTTAGCAGCTAGACTTTTTTTGGTTCAGAACCCTGGGTAGTGCTTGCTGATTGGTGGCTACATTTAGCCATATAAAACCCTTTAAGATATAATGAATATCTGGGTCTCCTCCACATTCGAAAATACAGTATATGCCCCTTAGCAAGACACTCTGTTTTCAGGGTAAAAATCATTCCACCAGGAAAATAGACGGACTGGCAAATGTTCGTTAACCCCTTAATGACAGAGGACGTGCTAGGTACGTCCTCCAAAAAAGTACCCTTAATGACCAAGGACGTGCCTGGCACGTCCTCTGGGGTTTGAAGCGCTGGAAGCGATCTTGATTGCTTCCATCCGCTTCCAGGGTATTGTAGTGATGCCTCGATACTGAGGCATCACTGCAATCCCCTTTTTTACCCACTGATGCAGAGAGGGCCACTCTGTGGCCCTCTCTGCATCGGCCATTGGTGGTACTTTCGTTGGTGGGTGGAGCAGCAGCTGGGAGGTGGGTGGGCGTGCCATCGATGGCTGGGTTCCGGATCCGTCATTAAGTGTGCGCGGTAGTCGGTGGTTGCGTCAGGGGGGTGTGTGTGTGTGCCAAATATGTACATTTTATCGTTTATTGTATATGAAGGATGGAGAGGGAGGGGGGATCTGGGATGTGTACAAGGGATCTGGGAGGGGGAGGGAGGTAGATTATTGAGGGGAGGCAGCTACACTACGGAAAATAATTATTTGCAATAAAAATTTTTAAAAAAAAAACTTTTTTGGGGGGGCAAACTGGGTACTGGCAGACAGCTGCCAGTACCCAAGATGGCAGCAAATAGGTAGAGGGAGAGGGTTAGAGAGATGTATGGGGGATTAGGGAGGTTGGGGGCTCAGGGGGGATCCATCACTGCAGACTGAGTATAAAAAAATAAATAAATAATAATAAATGCTTTTTATTTTAGTACTGGAAGACTTTCTGCCAGTACTTAAGATGGCGGGGACAATTTTGAGGTGGGGGAGGGAAGAGAGCTGTTTGAAGGGGGTTAGGGAGGGATCAGGGGGTGGGATTTTTCAGGTGGGAGGCTGATCTCTACACTAAAGCTAAAGTTAACCCTACTGCTGGGCATAATACAAGTGTGGTGCGCAGCAGCATTTAGCAGCCTTCTTATTACCAAAAATCAACGCCAAAGCCATATATGTCTGCTATTTCTGAACAAAGGGGATCCCAGAGAAGCATTTACAACCATTTGTGCCATAATTGCACAAGCTGTTTGTAAATAATTTCAGTGAGAAATCTAAAATTGTGAAAAATGTTCCTTTTTTTTATTTGATGGCATTTGGCGGTGAAATGGTGGCATGAAATATACCAAAATGGGCCTAGATCAATACTTTGGGTTGTCTACTACACTACACTAAAGCTAAAATTAATGCTACAAGCTCCCCAATTAACCCCTTCACTGCTGGGCATAATAAACATGTGGTGCGCAGTGGCATTTAGCAGCCTTCTAATTATCAAAAAGCAACACCAAAGCCATATAAGTCTGCTATCCCAGAGAAGCATTTACAACCATTTGTGCCATAATTGCACAAGCTGTTTGAAAATAATTTCAGTGAGAAACCTAAAGTTTGTGAAAAAGTGAACAATTTTTTTTATTTGATCGCATTTGGCAGTGAAATGGTGGAATGAACTATACCAAAATGGGCGTAGATCAATACTTTGGGTTGTCTTCTAAAAAAATATATACATGTAAAGGGTTATTTAGGGATTCCTGACAGATATCAGTGTTATAATGTAACTTAAGCAAATTTTGAAAAAAAAAAAATGGTTTGGAATAAGTAAAGTGCTACTTGTACTTATTGCCCTATAACTTGCAAAAAAAGCAAAGAACATGTAAGCATTGGGTATTTCTAAACTTAGGACAAAATTTAGAAACTATTTAGTATGGTTGTTTTTTGGTGGTTGTAGATGTGTAACAGATTTTGGGGGTCAAATTTAGAAAAAGTGTGTTTTTTTCCAATTTTTCATCATATTTTATAAAAATTTTATAGTAAATTATAAGATATGATGAAAATAATGGTATCTTTAGAAAGTCTATTTAATGGTGAGAAAAACTGTATACAATACGTGTGGGTACAGTAAATGTGTAAGAGGAAAATTACAGCTAAACACAAACACAAAATGTAAAAATAACCCTGGTCCCAAACGGTCAGAAAATGGAAAAGTGCTGTGGTCCTTAAGTGGTTAATAATCTCGCCAGCCCAGAGACCTTTAGATCATTGGCCCTTAGAATATCTGATGTTTGAGTATCTTGTAACTCCTCAGGGCATACAGAGAGGTAACAAGCTAATCTTTCCAGCCAAAAACACAGATTATCCCTATTTTTGTTATTTACAACGCACAGGTGATATGAATACCTCATAATGATAGTACTTCAGTTCCCAAATCACAATGTTATTATTCTCTAAGTAAATGCATCGGGACTTTAAATCATACTACTAAATATTAGACAATGTAGACATTTTAACCATTCTTCTTTTATTAACAGGTAATTTGGCGCAGTCTCGAGCTAGGGTAACTGCAGCATCAAGATCTCTGCCTCCTCAGCTTAATGCTGGACGTATTAAGGTTAGTAAATAAATAGACAACTAGCAGGTAATTTATACCAAAGATTTAAATGGCACTTCTATTTCAAAGGAGTGCAACTAAAGTGATGTATCATGTAGAACGCAAATCTTAAAGGGGCGTCAAAGAGATATGTATTTATGTATTGAAAAAGGTCTTTATTCTAATGTGTATTCAGAGGTTTCTGATGCCTCCGAATAAGAAAGGATGCAGCCGCTCTCAGTATTCAGCTCTTTACATAGCCGGATCTCTTCTTTTAAAAGCGCCGCACACTAAGATCTGTGCAAATCTAGATCACAAGAAAAAAATCCACCTCTGAAAATAGCCAAATGCCACGAGCAGCCGCCTTCTTACACATTCAGAGGCATCGGAACCCTCTGAATGCACATGTCTATTTATTAGCAATCAGCTAGATTACGAGTTTTGCGTTATGAGTGAAAAAGCATTGTTATGCTTCATAGCGATGCTTTTCCTGTAACGCCGATATTACAAGTCTTGTAGATATAGGTGTACCGCACACCTTTTTGGCCGTCACGCAACGTCAGTACCACACTTTCTATAAAGTCAATTTTCAATGGGACTTTCATAGCGCCGGTATTACAAGTTTTGCTGTGAGGCCAAAAAGTGAGCGGGACACCCTATACTGACAAGATTCATACCACCATCTAAAATCAGTAGTTATGAGATTTACGTTACAAATCTGTACCATAAAACTCATAAATAAACTGTCACAAAGTACACTAACACCCATAAACTACCTATTAAGGCCTAAACAAAGGCCCTCCCGCATTGCAAATACTAAAATAAATGTATTAACCCCTATTCAGCCGCTCCCTGACATCGTCACCACTATAATAAACCTATTAACCCCTAAACCGCTGCCCTCCCGCTTTGCAACCACTATTTAAAGATTATTAACCCCTGATCTGCCGTCCGCCCACACCGCCGCAATAATAAACCTACTAACCACTAAACCGCAAGCCCCCACAATGAAATATACTAAAATAAACTATTAACCCCTAAACCTCTGGCCTCCCACATCACTACATAAATATATTAACCCCAAAACCTAACCCTAACGTAACCCTAAGACTAAGTCTAACCCTAACACCCCCTAACTTAAATATAATTAAAATAAATCAAAATTAAACTTACAATTATTACCTAAATAATTCCTATTTAAAACTAAATACTTACCTATAAAATAAAACCTAAGCTAGCTACAAAATAAATAATAGTTACATTGTAGCTATCTTAGGGTTTTCTCTTGTAAGGTGTATCCAGTCCACAGATCATCCATTACTTGTGGGATATTCTCATTCCCAACAGGAAGTTGCAAGAGGACACCCACAGCAGAGCTGTAATATAGCTCCCCCCCTAACTGTCATAGCCAGTCATTCTCTTGCAACTCTCAACAAGCTAGGATGTTGTAGGAGAGAGTGGTTAAATATAGTTAATTTTCTTCAATCAAAAGTTTGTTATTTTTAAATAGTACCGGAGTTGTGCTATTTTATCTCAGGCAGTAAATAGAAGAAGAATCTGCCTGAGGTTTCTATGATCTTGGCAGGTTGTAACTAAGATCCATTGCTATTCTCACATATGTCTGAGGGGATTACACAGATGAGGTAACTTCAGCGAGAGAATGGCGTGCAGTTTATTCTGCTATGAGGTATGTGCAGTTATAATTTTTTCTAGAGATGGAAAACACTAGAAAATGCTGCTGATACCGGATTAATGTAAGTTAAGCCTGAATACAGTGATTTAATAACGACTGGTATCATGCTTACTCCCAGGGGTAATACCCTTATGATATTGCAATATAAACGTTTGCTGGCATGTTTAATCGTTTTTATATATGCATTGGTGATAAAACTTTATTGGGGCCTAGTTTTTTCCACATGGCTGGCTTAAATTTTGACTAGAAACAGTTTTACTGAGGCTTTCCACTGTTATAGTATACAAGTTACAGTTGGTGCAGTTAAAATTACAAACTGTGACATCCAGCTTCCCTCCAGCTTCCATCCAGCTTCCCTCAGGAGTCCCCTGTATGCTATAGGACATCTCTAAAGGGCTCAAAGGCTTTTCCAAAGTCGTTTATTGGGGAAGGTAGGACCACAGCTTGCTGTGGCAGTTGGTTGTGACTGAAAAAAAAAAAAAAAAAAACACGTCTATTTCGTTTTTTTGATCCGTTTTTTGAACTAAGGGGTTAATCATCCATTTGCAAGTGGATGCAATGCTCTGCTAGCCTATTACATACACTGTAAAAATTTTGTTTGATTTACTGCATTTTTTCACTGTTTTTCAAATTCTGACAAAATTTGTTTCTCTTAAAGGCACAGTACCGTTTTTTATATTTGCTTGTTAACTTGATTTAAAGTGTTTTCCAAGCTTGCTAGTCTCATTGCTAGTCTGTATAAACATGTCTGACATAGAATAAACTCCTTGTTCATTATGTTTAAAAGCCATGGTGGAACCCCCTCTTAGAATGTGTACCAAATGTACTGATTTCATTTTATGCAATAAAGATCATATTCTGTTTTTAAAAAAATTATCACCAGAGGAATCTGACGAGGGGAAAGTTATGCCGACTAACTCTGCCCACGTGTCAGACCCTTTGACTCCCGCCCAAGGGACTCACGCTCAAATGGCGCCAAGTACATCTAGGGCACCCATAGCGTTTACTTTACAAGACATGGCGGCAGTCATGGATAATACACTGTCAGCGGTATTAGCCAGACTACCTGAACTTAGAGGTTAGCGAGATAGCTCTGGGGTGAGACAAAATGCAGAGCATACTGACGCTTTAAGAACCATGTCTGATACTGCCTCACAATATGCAGAAGCTGAGGAAGGAGAGCTTCAGTCAGTGGGTGATGTTAATGACTCAGGAAAGATACCTGATTCTAATATTTCTACATTTAAATTTAAGCTTGAACACCTCCGCGTGTTACTTAGGGAGGTTTTAGCAGCTCTGAATGACTGTGATACCATTGCAGTGCCAGAGAAATTTTGTAGACTGGATAAATGCTTTGCAGTGCCGGTGTGTACTGATGTTTTTCCAATACCTAAAAGGTTTACAGAAATTATTAATAAGGAATGGGATAGACCAGGTGTGCCGTTCTCTTCCCCTCCTATTTTTAGAAAAATGTTTTCCAATAGACGCCACCACACGGGACTTATGGCAGACAGTCCCTAAGGTGGAGGGAGCAGTTTCTACTCTAGCAAAGCGTACTACTATCCCTGTCGAGGACAGTTGTGCTTTTTTTAGAGCCAATGGATAAAAAAATTAGAAGGTTACCTTAAGAAAATATTTATTCAACAAGGTTTTATCCTACAGCCCATTGCATGCATTGCCCCTGTCACTGCTGCTGCGGCGTACTGGTTTGAGTCTCTGGAAGAGGCTTTACAGGTAGAGACTCCATTGGATGACATACTTGGCAAACTTAGAGCACTTAAGCTAGCCAATTATTTTATTTCTGATGCCATTGTTCATTTGAATAAACTAACGGCTAAGAATTCTGGTTTTGCTATACAGGTGCGCAAAGCGCTATGGCTTAAATCATGGTCAGCTGACGTGACTTTAAAATCTAAGCTACTTAACATTCCCTTCAAGGGGCAGACCCTATTCGGGCCTGGTTTGAAGGAGATTATTGCTGATATCACGGGAGGAAAAGGTTGTGCCCTTCCTCAGGACAGGTCCAAATCTAGGGCCAAACAGTCTAATTTTCGTGCCTTTCGAAACTTCAAGGCAGGTGCGGCATCAACTTCCTCTAATAATAAACAAGAGGGAACTTTTGCTCAATCCAAGACGGTCTAGAGACCAAACCAGACCTGGAAAAAAGGTAAGCAGGTCAAAAAGCCTGCTGCTGCCTCTAAGACAGCATGAAGGAACGACCCCCTATCCGGTAACGGATCTAGTAGGGGGCAGACTTTCACTCTTCGCCCAGGCGTGGGCAAGAGATGTTCAGGATTCCTGGGCATTGGAAATTATATCCCAGGGATATCTTATGGACTTCAAAGCTTCCCCCCCAAAAGGGAGATTTCACCTTTCACAATTATCTGCAAACCAGATAAAGAGTGAGGCATTCTTACACTGTGTACGAGACCTCCTAGTTATGGGAGTGATCCATCCAGTTCCAAAGGAGGAACAGGAACAGGGTTTTTACTCAAATCTGTTTGTGGTTCTCAAAAAAGAGGGAACCTTCAGACCGATTTTGTATCTAAAGATCTTAAACAAATTCCTCAAAGTTCCGTCGTTCAAGATGGAAACTATTCGTACCATCCTACCACTGATCCAGGAGGGTCAATATATGACTACAGTGGATCTAAAGGATTAATACAACAAAAGAAAAGGGGGCGCCCTTGAGAGTATCTATAAATGGTAATATGTAGTATATGAGGTAGCTTATATGTTACCAATAGAAATGCACTTTTCAGTATAAATGATGATACACTGATTCAGTAGTAACTAGTATATATGTTGTGGACAGAGTAAATAGATGTTACCACCCATGCGACCTCAGAAATGCCAGTACTACGTCCGTATGAGACTTGGCAATTTGGAAGTTTGACGCCTGTATCAGCATGTCGTCTAAATAAGGGGCTACTGCTATGCCCCGCGGCCTTAGGACCGCCAAAAGCGACCCTAGAACCTTTGTAAAGATTCTTGGGGCTGTAGCTAATCCAAAGGGAAGAGCTACAACTGGTAATGCCTGTCTTGAAAGGCAAACCTGAGAAACCGATGATGATCTTTGTGTATCGGAATGTGAAGATAAGCATCCTTTAGATCCAAAATATCAAACAGAGACAGATGCGCCACATGGCCCAATATTGTAGTTTCCAAATTTATGTAGATTTTACTATATAGTTGAACTCACATGTATTGGAGCACCTCAATTGGTGCAAATGACACAGTCTGGGATCTATAACAGTCACCCAGCAGACCGGCCTCTCGAGTTGTTCAGGGTCTGTGTAAAATAGAAAACACAAAAAAGCCTATATGGCCTAGTATTGTATGACTAGAGTGATTTCACACCAGATAGTAGTATAAGATTTTGAACTCACATTTGGTGAAGCATCCCCAATGATGCTATAGAGACAAGCTGGGATTAATTCAGTCACCCAACAGACTTAGCTCGTGGCATACAGCATGCAATAGTCCTCTCAGTGGTCTTTAGGTCAGTGATATCCTCAGATAAAAACCAGTTCATAGGCAGCAAGTGTTTATAGTAAAAGTTAAAATCACTTTAATAAAATAATATTAAATTGCGACGCGTTTCTCAGTCTCAGACTGTTTCCTCAGGCATAATGTATAATTGACTAAACACTATTTGTTCCCTTGGCAACATTACTCACATACACATTGACGTTGTACACATGCGCATTAGCGCAACACACACGCCATTTAGAACATCAGATGGCGTTTGAAACTACTCGAATCTAATGGATCAATAGCCCTATAAGGTTAGTCAACAACCTGCCATTTGAAATCACAGTTTATGCACAGCAGTAGATTATAAAACTATTACATACCAATAAATCAAAGGGCTTATAATGTTTAATACAAAGGTTTGAACAAAAAATAGTTACCCTCATATTAAATGTAGATTGGGGCTATTGGCAGAGAGGGATCAGACACTTAAAAACTAAATAAGAAAAAAGATAAACCATTAAACAATGGATTAAAGATGTTCTGATATAAAACAGACCCAGCCTAGACATTAAATAGAAATAGAGATAGGAATCAGATATGATTGAGTAGCATGAGACAAATCTCACTGGATATGGGGAAATATATGTATTGCTACAATATTATAATATTGATGTGTTTTATGTATTATGATTAATATTTGCACTGCAAAGTATGAGGTAGATTGTTTCACTTGACTCATAAAATGTAAACTCTGATGTACATTGTTTAAGTATACAATACTGTGTCACATTTGTTGCTAAAATATATCAGTAGCTAGGATACTGATGATGTCATAAACCACACCCACAACAAGTGTTACCAATTATGTTAAGTGGTTTGTTTAGGAATATATAGCAAGTGTTTGTAAACCATTTTATTATGCCTGAGGAAACAGTCTGAGACTGAGAAACGCGTCGCAATTTAATATTATTTTATTAAAGTGATTTTAACTTTTACTATAAACACTTGCTGCCTATGAACTGGTTTTTATCTGAGGATATCACTGACCTAAAGACCACTGAGAGGACTATTGCATGCTGTATGCCACGAGCTAAGTCTGTTGGGTGACTGAATTAATCCCAGCTTGTCTCTATAGCATCATTGGGGATGCTTCACCAAATGTGAGTTCAAAATCTTATACTACTATCTGGTGTGAAATCACTCTACATACAATACTAGGCCATATAGGCTTTTTTGTGTTTTCTATTTTACACAGACCCTGAACAACTCGAGAGGCCGGTCTGCTGGGTGACTGTTATAGATCCCAGACTGTGTCATTTGCACCAATTGAGGTGCTCCAATACATGTGAGTTCAACTATATAGTAAAATCTACATAAATTTGGAAACTACAATATTGGGCCATGTGGCGCATCTGTCTCTGTTTGATATTTCTGATAGATTCTGTAGAAATGAAAATTTACCTTGACGGAGTCCAGGTTATCAAAGCTTCTAAATTCCTGTTGGGTTCTTCATTCCATTCCGCGCCCTTTGGTGGCTCAGTGTATGGAAGTAATCGGCTTAATGGTAGCGGCAATGGACATAGTGCCGTTTGCACGCTTACATCTCAGACCGCTGCAACTATGCAGGCTCAGTCAGTGGAGCGGGGATTACACAGATTTGGCCCCTCAACTGAATCTGGACCAAGAGACCAGGGATCCTCTTCCCTGGTGGCTATCTCGGGTCCATCTGTCCAAAGGTATGACCTTCGCAGGCCAGATTGGACTATTGTAACAACAAATGCCAGCCTTCTAGGTTGGGGTGTAGTCTGGAACTCCCTGAAGGCTCAGGGATCGTGGACTCAGGAGGAGTCTCTCCTTCCAATAAATATTCTGGAACTAAGAGCGATATTCAAGGCTCTTCAGGTTTGGCCTCAGTTAGCAACTCTGAGGTACATCAGATTTCAGTCAGTCAACATCATGACTGTAGCTTACATCAACCATCGAGGGGGAACAAGAAGTTCCCTAGAGATGTTAGAAGTTTCAAAAATAATTCACTGGGCAGAGATTCACTCTTGCCACCTATCAGCTATCCATATCCCAGGTGTAGAGCACTGGGAGGCGGATTTTCTAAGTCGTCAGACTTTTCATCCGGGAGAGTGGGAACTCCATCCGGAGGTATTTGCACAACTGATTCTCCGTTGGGGCAAACCAGAACTGGATCTCATGGCGTCTCGCCAGAACGCCAAGCTTCCGTGTTACGGATCCAGGTCCAGGGATCCCAAGGCGACACTGATAGATACTCTAGCAGCGCCCTGGTCTTTCAACCTGGCTTATGTGTTTCCACCGTTTCCTCTGCTCCCTCGACTGATTGCCAAGATCAAGCAGGAGAGAGCATCGGTGATTCTGATAGCACCTACGTGGCCATGCAGGACCTGGTATGCAGATCTAGTGGACATGTCATCCTTTCCACCATGGTCTCTGCCTCTGAGACAGGACCTTCTACTTCAGGGTCCTTTCAACCATCCAAATCTAATTTCTCTGAGGCTGACTGCCTGGAGATTGAATGCTTGATTTTATCAAAGCGTGGCTTCTCCGAGTCAGTTATTGATACCTTAATACAGGCATGAAAGCCTGTCACCAGGAAAATTTACCATAAGGTATGGCGTAGATATCTGTATTGGTGTGAATCCAAGGGTTACTCATGGAGTAAGGTCAGGATTCCTAGGATTTTATCTTTTCTCCAAGAAGGTTTGGAAAAAGGATTGTCAGCTAGTTTCTTAAAGGGACAGATTTTTGCTCTGTCTATTCTTTTGCACTAGCGTCTGGCAGATGTTCCAGACGTTCAGGCATTTTGTCAGGCTTTAGTTTGAATCAAGCCTGTGTTTAAACCTGTTGCTTCACCATGGAGCTTAAACTTGGTTCTTAAGGTTCTTCAAGGAGTTCCGTTTGAACCTCTTCATTCCATAGATATCAAACTTTTATCTTGGAAAGTTCTTTTTTTTTTTTTGGTAGCTATTTCCTTGGCTCGTAGAGTCTCTGAGCTATCTGCCTTACAATGTGATTCTCCTTATCTGATTTTTCATACGGATAAGGTAGTCCTGCGTACCAAACCTTGGTTCTTACCTAAGGTGGTATCTAACAAGAATATCAATCAAGAGATTGTGGTTCCATCCTTGTGTTACACAATCTGGACGTGGTCTGTGCTTTAAAGTTTTACTTACAAGCTACTAAAGATTTTCGTCAAACATCTGCTTTGTTTGTTGTCTACTCTGGACAGAGGAGAGGTCAAAAGGCTTTGGCAACCTCTTTTTCTTTTTGGCTAAGAAGCTTAATCCGCTTAGCCTATGAGACTGCTGGACAGCAGCCTCCTGAAAGGATTACAGCTCATTCCACTAGAGCTGTGGCTTCCACTTGGGCCTTTAAAAATGAGGCTTCTGTTGAACAGATTTGCAAGGCGGCGACTTGGTCTTCGCTTCATACTTTTTAAAAATGTTTACAAATTTGATACTTTTGCTTCTTCGGAGGCTATATTTGGGAGAAAGGTTTTACAGGCAGTGGTTCCTTCCATTTAAATTCCTGCCTTGTCCCTCCCTTCATCCGTGTACTTTAGCTTTGGTATTGGTATCCCACAAGTAATGGATGATTCGTGGACTGGATACACCTTACAAGAGAAAACACAATTTATGCTTACCTGATAAATTTATTTCTCTTGTGGTGTATCCAGTCCACGGCCCGCCCTGTCATTTTAAGGCAGTTTATTTTTAAATTTAAACTACAGTAACCACTACACCCTATGGTTCCTCCTTTCTCGGCTTGTTTTCGGTCGAATGACTGGCTATGACAGTTAGGGGAGGAGCTATATTACAGCTCTGCTGTGGGTGTCCTCTTGCAACTTCCTGTTGGGAATGAGAATATCCCACAAGTAATGGATGATCCGTGGACTGGATACACCACAAGAGAAATAAATTTATCAGGTAAGCATAAATTGTGTTTTTTTTATTTCACAGGTAAGTTTGTATTTATTTTAACTAGGTTAGGTTTTACCTAGTAAAACCTAACCTGCCTTACAATAAAAACTAACATTACAATCAAATAAAATAAATTAAATTAATAAAATACAATTCTCTAGATTAAAAAATAAATAAAAATAAACACTAAATTACACAAAATAAAAAAAGAAATTATCAAAAATAAAAACAAATTACTCCTAATGTAATAGCCCTATCAAAATAAAAAAGCCCACCCAAAATAAAAAAAACCCTAGCCTACACTAAACTGCCAATGACCCTTAAAAGGGACTTTTGCTGGGCATTGCCCCAAATAAATCAGCTCTTTTACCTGTTAAACAAATACAACCCCCCCAACAGTAAAACCCACCACTCACCCAACCAATCCCCCCAAATAAAAACCTATCTAAATAAACCTAAGCTAACCATTGCCCTGAAAAGGGCATTTGGATGTGCATTGCCCTTAAAAGGGCATTTAGCTATTTTACATTTCCCAAACCCTAAGCTAAAAATAAAACCCACCCAATAAACCCTTAAAAAAACCTAACACTAACCCCCGATGATCCACTTACAGTTTTCGAAGACCGGACATCCATCCTCATGCAGGCGGCAGAAGTCCTCATCCAAGCCGGCAGAAGTCTTCATCAAAGCAGGTAGAAGTCTTCATCCTGGCGGCATCTTCTATCTTCATCCATCCAACGCGGAGCGGGTCCGTCTTCAAGACAACCAGCGCGTGCGGAGCATCCTCTTCTTCCAATCCCTTCTGTAGAATGAAGTTTCCCTTTAAGTGATGTCATCCAAGATGGCGTCCCTTACATTCTGATTGCCTGATAGAATTCTATCAGCCAATATGAATTAAAGGTGAAAAAAATCATATTGGCTGTTGCAATCAGCCAATAGGATTGAGCTCACATTCTATTGGCTGATTGGAATAGCCAATAGAATGCAAACTCAATCCTATTGGCTGATTGAAGATGAATCCGTTCCGCGACGGATGGATGAAGAGAGAAGATGCCGTCTGGATGAAGACTTCTGCCCGCTTAGATAAAGACTTCTGCCGGCTTCAATGAGGACTTCTGCCCGCTTGGATGAAGACTTCTGCCACCTGGATGAGGATGGATGTCCAGTCTTTGAAAACTGTAAGTGGATCGTTGGGGGTTAGTGTTAGGTTTTTTTAAGGGTTTATTTGGTGGGTTTTATTTTTAGCTTAGGGTTTGGGCAATGTAAAAGAGCTAAATGCCATTTTAAGGGCAATGCCCATCCAAATGCCCTTTTCAGGGCAATTGTTAGCTTAGGTTAATTTAGATTAAATTAGATTTTTATTTGGGGGGTTTGGTTGGGTTGGTGGGTATTTTTTTTTAATAGGTAAAAGAGCTGATTTCTTTGGGGCAATGCCCCGCAAAAGTCCCTTTTAAGGGCCATATGCAGTTTAGTGTACGCTAGGGTTTTCTTTTATTTGGATGGGATTTTTTATTTTGATAGGGCTATTAGATTAGGAGTAATTCGTTTTTATTTTTGATAATTTCTTTATAAGTTAGGGGGGGTTAGGGTTAGATTTAGGCTTAGGGTTATGTTAGGGTTAGGGTTATGATTAGGGTTACGTTAGAGTTAGGTTTAGGGGTTAATATCTTTATTTAGTGTTAGTGATGTGGGAGGCCAGAGGTTTAGGGGTTAATAACTTTAGTATAGTGGCGGCGACATTGGGGGCGGCAGATTAGGGGTTAATAACTGTAATGTAGGTGGCGGCTATGTTAGGGGCAGCAGATTAGGGGTTAATAGTTTTATTTAGGTGGCAGCGATGTTAGAGGCAGCAGATTAGGATGTTTAGATGTGGGGTTTATGTTAGGGTGTTTCTTTTCCCATAGACATCAATGGGGCTGCGTTACGGAGCTTTTGTTTCCGCGATCGCAGGTGGTTTTTTTAGCCGGCTCTCCCCATTGATGTCTATGGGGAAATCGTGCATGAGCAAGTCAAAATACAGCTTGTATTTGGGTGAGGTATGGAGCTCAAAGCAACAATATCGCCCGCACAAGCCGAGTTATACAAAACCTGTAATAGCAGTGCTATAGGAAGGTTAAATACCGCCGCATTTGTGGCGGTCGTTAATTTCCCTATAGCGCTCAAAACGCATAATCTAGCTGAATATTTGTTATTAAAACTAGGGACAATCCCTAAAAACAGGGTTGTTCTGTATCCCATGGAATGTACTCCATCATCTCTGGGGCAGTGGAAAAAGCTAAAATTTTTAATTTATGGGAAAAGAGGCAAGTTTTACCATTATGCATAATTAACTCTTAAGGGGAATTAAATTTTGAGTTTAATGTCCCTTTAAGCAAACACTTTAAAACGGCGTATCTTTGAGAATAAGAAAGTGGGTAAAGGTATATATATTATTGTTATTTTTTATTTTATATGCTTCATTTTTTTTTTCTTTAGTGGACCCCCTCAAAATCCCCCTTCCACAATTGCATGTTTTTTTCTGCATTGTAGGGTCCCCTCTCCTCTCCAGGCTATCTTTTCTGTAGCAGTAGGGCCCCATCCCCCCTCTTCTCTGCTGTAATATTTTTAGGGAACACCACCGCTCCCTCCTCGCTGGGCCAATCCAACTGCCTCCATCCTTTCCACCAACAGCTCCCACTCAGCACCAACAATCATCATTACAGAGAGTGACACAGACAGTGTCACTCTCTGAAATGACTGGCAATCTGGCTTCATATAGTAAGGGAGCAGGATCAGCTTACTTCTGCCCCAAGCAGCAATGTCTGCTGTCTAAGCTCACAGCAGGGACCACAACATGTGCCTCTGTGTTGGATGTAGGTACTGTGTATTGTAGTATCTACAGTATGTCCCAAGGCAAAAGGAGTTAAAGGGACATAAAACCCAACATTTTTCTTATATAATTCAGATAGAACAGGTGATTTTAAACAACTTTTCAATTTACTTCTATTATCTAATTTGCTTTATTCTCTTGGAATCCTTAGTTGAAAAGCATACATAGGTATGCTCAGAAACAGCAATGCACTCCTGGGAGCTAGCTGCTGATTGAAGACTGCACATAAATTACTCTTTTCATTGGTTCACCAGGTGTGTTAAAGCGATGGTATAACCAAGCGTTTAACAAATGCTAGGATTTGCCATCACTAAAAATCAAGGTGAGCTTAAGTGATGCGATCTAAAAAAAATAGGATGCTTAACTAACCCTTCCTGTACTGTTGCACAGAGCTAAACTCAGCGGCTCCAGCCACCAATGGCACATCAGTTATCTTTAATGAGGTGATGTTTGCACCTCTAAACCAATAGCCGTGCGAGTCAACTGACAGGTTTCTGTATACATGCACAGCTATTGGTTTCCGAGGTGCAAGCGGCACCTCATTGGTAGAAGACCAATGTGCCATTGGCAGCCATAGCCGCTGAGTTTAGGGCTGTGCAACAGCACAGAAAGCGTGAATTACGCACCCTATTTTTTAGAGCTCATTACTTAAACTCGCCTTGATTTTTAGTAATGGTAAATCCTAGCGTTTGTTAAACGCTTGGATTTACCATCACCTTAAGCTAGCTCCTGGGAGTGCATTGCTGCTCCTTCAAAGGATACCTAGAGAATGAAGCAAATTTGATAATAAAAGTAAATTAAAAAAAAATTTAAAATTACTTAAAGGGCCATAATACCCAAATGTTGAAACACTTGAAAGTGATGCAGCATAGCTGTAAAAAGCTGACTAGAAAATATCACCTGAACATCTCTATGTAAAAAAGAAAGATATTTTACCTCAAAAGCTCCTCAGTAGCCACATACCATTGTAAAGGACTTCTAAGCAGCAAATCAGTATGTCTGTCCCGGGACAGCTAAGGGGTTGAGCCTTGTGCACTCTCATGTTATTTCCCTATTCAGTTTAAAGGAAGTTTACTATATAATCTCATGAGAGTTAAAGGGACATAATTCTCATATGCTAAATCACTTGAATCTGATGCAGTATAACTGTAAAAAGCTGACAGGAAAATATCACCTGAGCATCTCTATGTAAAAAAGGAAGATATTTTACCTCACAATCTCCTCAGCTCAGCAGCCTGTGTAAAAAGTTATACTCAGCTGCAGCCCAGCTGCAGGTAAAAAGAAATAATAATGAAGAAATGAACAGCAGCCCATCAGTATCAGCAGTGCTGAGGTCATGAACTCTTTTACTGTGATCTCATGAGATTTCTCTTAACTCTCATGAGAATTCATAGTAAACTTCCCTAAACTGAATAGGGAAATAACATGAGAGTGCACAAGGCTCATCCCTTCAGCTGTCCCAGGACAGACATACTAATATGCTGCTTAGAAATCCTTTACAATGAGATGTGGCTACTGAGGAACTTTTGAGGTAAAGTATCTTTCTTTTTTACATAGAGATGTTCATGTGATATTTTCTAGTCCGCTTTTTACAGCTATGCTGCATCACTTTCAAGTGTTTCAACATTTGGGTATTATGGCCCTTTAAGTAATAAAATGATAATTTTCCATTGTTCTCTCTAAGTATTGAGCTTTGGTTTTCTAGACAAATATAAGATAAGGAAGCAAGCCTGTGTACATAAAAGTGATAACATAATGATATCTGATATTACCTGAAGCTCAACTCATTGCAATAGGCTGTGGTTTGAAAGCATAAAACCAGCTACTTTATATACACAAATAACCCGAAAAATGCAATTTCTCATAAATTTAATACTCTGCAGCTGGTATAACAAGTAATTGAAAATACATTCATATAAAAACAATTTTACAGTGTACTGTCCCTTTATACAGCTCTCAAGCTAAAATTAGCCTTTCTAAAATTTTGAGGGACCTTGCAGTACTGAGAAGACTTCTTAGATAATCATACACACAAGCATAAACACACACACACGAGCATTAACACTCTCACATAGGGGCAAAACTACAGGGGGTGCAGAGGACGCAATTTCGACTGGGCCCCCAAGGGTGGGGGCCCAGCTTAAAAAATATATATATATTTATTTTATTTTATTTTTTTTACAATAAAAAGCGTTGACCTGCCACTGCCTGCACTGATATCATGTGAGTGTGACATGATGCTTCACTAGTGTCTCTGACTACAGGGGTTAGTGTTTCTGTTTAACCCATTGGTGTTTATGTGTGTGTGTATGTGTGTATTTATATATCTGACTGTGTGTGTATTTATGCATGTATGTATGTGTGTGTATGTTTGTGGAACCAGCAAATTACAGACCTTGTTACTACAGCATGGGGGGCGGGGGGTAAACAGTGTCAGTCTATACAGTACCACTATATACAGTATGGGGGGGCTGGACCATGTCACAGACTACTGTGGTCACTTTATAAAGTACTGGGGCGGGTAGGGTCAGGCCAGCCATCTCACCGGCAGATTACAGACTGTGTCACTGACTCGCTATATACAGTACTGGTGGGTTAAACAGTGTCACTATATACAGTAATAGGGGGTCTGACTATCTCACAGACTGTGGGCACAAGGTACTTCCTTTTGCAGACATAATCTGATTCACATTTTTTTCTGTGTTAAATGTAAAAAAAAAAGATATATATCAAATTCACTTTTTTTGGGGTGGGGGGCCTTTCTTCGATTCTTGCACCTGGGCCCTGTGGTTTCTAGTTACGCCTCTGCTCTCACATGCATAAACACACAAGCATAGACACACACACAAGCATGAACACACACACACAAGCTTTAATATACACACAAGCATGAACACACACACACAAGCATAAACACAAACACACACACAAGCATAAATACACACAAGCATAAACACACACACGGATGAACAAACACACACATGAACATGCACACACACGCATAAAGACACATACACACACACATGAACACACACACAAGCATGAACACACACGCATAAACACATGCACATACACATGAACACACACATGCATGAACACTCATACAAACATAAACGCACACATGAACACACATACAAGCATAAACACACACGCATGAACACACATACAAACATAAACACATGCACATACACATGAACACACACATGCATGAACACACATACAAACATAAACACATGCACATACACATGAACACACACATGCATGAACACACATACAAACATAAACACACACACATGAACACACATACAAGCATAAACACACACGCATGAACACACATACAAACATGAACACATACAAGCATAAAGTCACACACATGAACACACACACAAACATGCATGCACATGCATACTTTGTCCTCAAGTGCTACTTCGCTTTTAGTATCCAAAAACATTTCTGCCTTAGAGTAAGTGCATTGCTCCTAGTTAGAGTTTCAGTGAAATCTCTGTTTAATCATTGGTGGTTTAAGCACTTCCCAGGTCATTTTCACTGACTGACTCACATTCTTAAAGGAAATATTCTAAACTTGTCTGATAAAATACATGTGGCACTGGGTGAACAAAAATAAATAAATATCATATCCTTAACTGCTATACAGTTGATTTCACCCTTGAAGCAGCACCTCTTAGTATTGATATTGGCTGTACAGCTTTTTTACATTTGGAAATCATTTCACTTTTCACTGAGTAATATATTACAGTGGGTAAAGCAGAAAACTTATCTGAACAAAAATGAAGGAATTAAATAGAAATGTATCTAAATAACTGGATTCTTTCCCTCTTTTACTGTGAAGGCACCCACTGCCCATGTGTGTTTCAGATGAAATTGAGAACTATCTCATTATACCATGCTACGTTTACAGCTTTATCTCAGGATGCAGATCTCATTCCTGTCAGCAGGGGCAGTAAAAGCACACTACTGCTACTGTCTGAGATCATTCACAATTCCCATGCTGCATGAAAATGTAAAATACAGTATAGTTTGTGTTATTGATATGCAGTGTTTATATGTGGAATAAGTTTACATTTAAAACCTGTTCTAATTTTTTTTTTTTTAAGGTGGATACAATGGAAATGATGAGACATCCAGATGAGACAACAAATATGAAAAGACAGACTGTGGCATCATATTTTAGGGTATTTTCAGTGTTTTATTAAAACTATATTTGCTAACAATGTGCTCACCTGTCATATTAATTTACTTTCTGATGATGATGTAGAAATAGATATATTATTCCATACAAAATTGCATAAAAGAAAACAAATGCCCGTTTCATTTAATTTTCATTTCCCCATCTATTTTTTTTTTTTGTTTGTTTGTTTTTTTTGTTTTCAAAAGAGCTTTATTAAAGGAGATTCAAATAGTTACAAGCTTTTCAATTGTTCCAAAGTAAATGTAAATACAAAGTTGTTCAAATGTAGCTTTGCAAAGTGTAACAGAAAAATACTAACACATAAGAATCGTACTAGCCCTGGTACCCCCCAAACTTGCGAAATTATTAATCAGTCTAATGGCAGGTGGTGTATAATTCCCAAGGGGTTAGGACACAGTTCAAAAAGCACTTAAGTGATGAAAGTCCAAAAGTCCATTAGTGCTTTGTCCCTGGTGGTCAATATCTATTCCCACCAAGTTATACAAGCATAAGCTAGGGTTACCAGAGGGCAGGAAGCAAGAAGGGGTGAGGGGAAAAGGGGGAAAGGAGGAGGGGGGGGCTGTCTCCATTGGGCCGGTTAGAAAAGTTTGTGCAGACCAGGCCATCCCCATGCTGTGTTCCCATTATTTGGGGTTGTTTATGGCTCACTTGCGTGTGTCTTGTGGAGGGCAGGCGGGGGTGATGAGAGAAGGTGGGAAGAGGAGGCGGTGTAGAGGGGCGAGGTAGGGGGGGGGGTCAATGAGGGAGTCAGGGGGCCAGAACGCGGTCTGTCCTATCCTACACTATCTGTTATTTATGTGCTGCCCAGCTCTCCAGCATCATCTCGTGTGTGTCATTTCCCCATCTATTTTAAATCCTCAAACTATTTAATTCTAGTTGAGAAGCTTATAGTTCATCTCCAAAAATGTCCATAGTGCATTCAATAGAGTAAACTTTTTAAAAGGAATGGTGCTCAGCCAATCTCAGGCATGCTTTAATTTGGGCAAGATTACGAGTGGAGCGCTATTTAATGTAACGTTCCTGCAAGCACTCTAACTGTGCTAGCAGTAAGCTTTTTGCGTGCGTTGGGTAGTGCTATTACAAGTTGAAAGTAAAATGTTTTTGCTTAAGTAAAACGTTACAGAGAACAGATTCTGCTATGTGCAGAACATTGTAATGTGATATATTTACAGTCAATACATACGTATAGTTAAAATCTTTATTAAAAATTAATATTTCATAAATATGTTTTTACATGTTTTCATCTACTTGACTGCAAAGGGCTGCAATGCACATAAATATATATATATATATATATATATATATATATATATATATATATACAGTAACCCACAAAAGTGAGTACACCCCTCACATTTTTGTAAATATTTTATTATATCTTTTCATGTGACAACACTGAAGAAATGACACTTTCTTACAATGTAAAGTAGTGAGTGTACAGCCTGTATAACAGTGTAAATTTGCTGTCCACTTAAAATAACTTAACACGCAGCCATTAATGTCTAAACCGTTGGCAACAAAAGTGAGTACACCCCTGGGAGGAAATGTCCAAATTGGGCCCAAAGTGTCAATATATTGTGTGGCCACCATTATTTTTCAACACTGCCTTAACACTCTTGGACATGGAGTTCACCAGAGCTTCACAGGTTGCCACTGGAGTCCTCTTCCACTCCTCCATGACGACATCACAGAGCTGGTGGATGTTAGAGACCTTGCTTTCCCCAACCTTCCGTTTGAGGATGCCCCACAGATGCTCAATAGGGTTTAGGTCTGGAGATATGCTTGGCCAGTTCATCACCTTTACCCTCAGCTTCTTTAGCAAGGCAGTGGTCATCTTGGAGGTGTGATTTGGGTCGTTATCATGTTGGAATACTGCCCTGCGGCCCTGTCTCCAAAGGGAGGAATCATGCTCTGCTTCAGTATGTCACAGTACATGTTGGCATTCATAGTTCCCTCAATGAACTGTAGCTTCCCAGTGTTGGCAGCACTCATGCAGGCCCAGACCATGACACTCCCACCATCATGCTTGACTGTAGGCAAGACATACTTGTCTTTGTACTCCTCACCTGGTTGCCGCCACACATGCTTGACACCATCTGAACTAAATAATTGTATCTTGGTCTCATCAGACCACAGGACATGGTTCCAATAATCCATGTCCTTAGTCTGATTGTCTTCAGCAAACTGTTTGCAGGCTTTCTTGTGCATCATCTTTAGAAGCCATGCAGACCAATTTGATGCAGTGCGCGGCGTATGGTCTGAGCACTGACAGGCTGACCCCCTAGCCCTTCAACCTCTGCAGCAATGCTGGCAGCACTCATACATCTATTTCCAAAAGACAACCTCTGAACATGACGCACATGTATTCAACTTCTTTGGTTGACCATGCCGAGGCCTGTTCTAAGTGGAACCTGTCCTGTGAAACCGCTGTATGGTCTTGCCCACCGTGCTGCAGCTCAGTTTCAGGGTCTTGGCAATCTTCTTATAGCCTAGGCCATCTTTATGTAGAGCAACAATTCTTTTTTTTTTCAGATCCTCAGAGAGTTCTTTGCCATGAGGTGTCATGTTGAACTTCCAGTGACCAGTATAAGAGAGTGTGAGAGCGATAACACCAAATTTAACACATCTGCTCCCCATTCACACCTGAGACCTTTTTGTGTGTGCAATATTTTTTCCCCATAATTTTTAATAGATGGTGTTATCTGTATAAGAGTACTTTTGTGTGTAAATGTACTTTTTTGGTGTGTTTTGGGCAACTTTTTATTCAAGCGTAACAGTTAACTAGAGCTCAGAGATTGCGCTAACTCGACGCGCGTTAACTTCAACTGCGCTAAAGCGACATCTTTTACTTTCAACCTGTAATGCACGCGCTACTTCTGATGTGCGCAAACAGGCGCGATAAACCTGATATCTCTTGCGTGCAACTGTTAGCGTGCCACAAAATCTTGCTCTTTATTTTACTATCCATTACCACATAAGCGAGTAGGGTAAACCATGTATCTTCCACTTCCTTAGTGAGGTTATAATGTTTTACATCAGTTTAAAAGAACATTTTACCCAAAATGTTTCTATCATGTGTGCAAAAGAGCAGTAGTTAAACATATTAATATTTTTTCATGAAAAATGTTTTAGATACACTAAGTCAATTTTGTATGTATGCATCTGAAAATATTCACTGCATTGCAACAGATCTGCCTAGAAAATAAATGTCTTAAAGGGACATGCCACCCACATTTTTTCTTTTATGATTTAGAAAGAGAATGCAATTTTAAACATCTTTCTAATTTACTTATATTATCTAATTTGTTTTATTCTCTTGATATTCTTTGATGAAGAGCATATCTAGATTTGCTCACTAGCTGCTGATTGGTTGCTGCACATAGAAGCATCGTGTGATTGGCTCACCATGTGCATTGCTTTTTCTTCAACTAAGGATATTTAAAAAATGAAACAAAATAAATAATGGAAGTAAATTGTAATGTTGTTTAAATTTCTATTCTGTATCTGAATCATGAAAGAAATATTTTGGGTGTAGTGGCCCTTTAAAAGCTGTCATAAAAAGTATACTCGCAAGGACACACCCCTTAAAAAGTCTGTTAAATGTTCTTTATCTTAAATCCTTTACTGTGGCCAATTAGGGACAAATATAACCAAGCTCCTGTATATATCAACCGACTACTGTTCCGTATGCTAGAATGTCAGAGTTCTGTGTTCCCTGGATTTTATACCAGCCTCTCTGGGGGGAAACTATGATATTCAGGGTTAAATTGCAAGAAAAACAAGCAAAATAATAATGAAAATGGACTGAAAACCTCTTAAATTTTGCATAATTAAAAATTTTATGACAAGAATTTACTGTCCATTTAAACTGATTATGCAAGAATCAGGTAAGTTAATAATCATGGCAAAACAGAAGAAAATGGATCATTTTATAATCTTATTCCTACTGGCTCAGCTTTATTTGTAACAGACAACACCAGGTTTATAGGAATTATGTACCAAAAGCATTTGTACCAGTCAACCAGAAATGATTAGTTTACTGGATCAAAAAATAGAGCTTTAAATATAAATCCAAATCATGTTAGCAATAAACTTTAACGTGGGTTTTTTTGATCCTTCTCTGGGGTTTAATGTAATTAGACCCTCTTAGCTTACCTTAGGTTCGCGCTCTTATTCCTTCAGTGAAGAGAGCTTCCCATCTCATCTGGACAGGGTTTGCCCCTTGTGTATGCTGTGCCGTTTAAAGCTCATTTCCTGCTCTCTGTCATGTTGCTCATGTAGCCATATTGCCTCCCTCTTTTCACATATTGCCTCCTGTAGCTCCCATGTTAGGTGCAGAAAGCACCATGGAAGGTTTATAGGGAAGGTATCTGAATGTATAGGGGTAGATTTACCATATGTCGAGCGGACATGATTTGCTACAGCAAATTTAAGTTAGGGGGTGTTAGGGTTAGACTTAGGTTTAAAGATTTAACAAATTTAGAATAGTGGCGGCGATGTTGTGGACGGCAGATTAGGGGTTAATAAATGTAGGTAGGTGGCGGCGATGTTGGGGGCAGCTGATTAGGGGTTAATAAATATAATGTAGGTGGGGGCGATGTCCGGAGCGGAAGATTAGAGGTTAATAAGTATAATGTAGGTGTCGGCGATGTTGGGGGTGGCAGATTAGGAGTTAAAATTTTATCAAAGTGTTTGCAATGCGGGAGGGCCTCGGTTTAGGGGTTAATAGGTAGTTTATGGGTGTTAGTGTACTTTTTAGCACTTTAGTTATGAGTTTTATGCTACAGCTTTGTAGTGTAAAACTCATAACTACTGACTTTAGAATGCGTTAGGAATCTTGGAGGTAGAGGGTGTACTGCTCACTTTTTGACCTCCCAGGACAAACTCGTAATACCGGCGCTATGGAAGTCCCATTGAAAAAAGACTTTATGAAATTTACGTAAGTTTATTTGCGTTAAGGCCAAAGAAGTGTGCGGTGCCCCTAAACCTGCAAGACTTGTAATACCAGCGGGCGTTAAAAAGCAGCGTTAGGACCTGTTAACACTGCTTTTTAAGCTTACCGCAAAACTCGTAATCTAGCCGGATATTTGTTGAGGGTTTCATATCCTTTAAATGCACTATATTGTGAAGGTATCTTCATTTTCACTCTATGCAGTTTGATTTTGACATATAAATCATTAGTTACATTGTTTCCAAGTACATTTGCTGAATTACAAAAAAAATAATTGTTCCCCCATTTCTTTTACTTCTGTAGTATTCCTTGATGGATCTTTTATCAAAAATGGTGGTTGGGCAGCCTCATTTTGTCCGTTGTATAAAGCCCAATGATGATCGTGAGGCAATGAAATTCTGTTTGGATAGAGTACTCATGCAGCTGCGTTACACTGGTATACTGGAGACCGTCAATATAAGAAGACAGGGGTATTCTCATCGCATTATATTTGAGGAATTTCTAAAGAGGTAATAATCAAAGTTTTACATGTAGACTTTATCTCATTAATCAATTGTCTAAAATACTTAGGGCCTAATGATTTAAAAAAAAAATTGCCGTAATTAAGAGAAATCACACAAAACTTCGGGTTTTTAGCAATATATTTTAATGTAAGTGTATACCCTTCAGAACTCTACATAATGAGATAAACTTTATTTAAGCTAAAATTTGACTTTTTAAAATTCTTTGATTGACCTGGCAGTACTGACGAGATGCCCTAGATAATTTTGCCAGACCAGAAAGCTTGAGAATCCCTTAGGCCATTAGTACCACTACTATAATGAATTAGAGGCATCATCCGTGTTATTTTAGAACCCCACAGTCTTGCCCACAAATAATTCTTTGTCAGCTTCTATGTAAAGTGTGTGTCCTTAGAGAGTAATCATTTTCAACAAAAAAGAAAATATATATAAACTCAATCTGTATAAAAAAAAAATATTAAAAAATATATTTTTAAATGTGTTTTAATGAATTAGAATGATTGTGGGAAGAAATACATAGTTATTGTCTTCTCTAAATATGCTCCACTTTGTCTTGGAGGGACAAAGACTATCATATAGCAATTCAGGGTTGTAGTTAAAGGCACATTAAACAAAAAAAACAAACAAACATGTATAAGAAAAACTAAACATTTAGGGCTAGATTACAAGTGGATGGCAAATTTGCACTTTCGCGAGAGCAATATTTATACTGGCGCAAGCAAATGTGCGATGGGATTACAAGTTGAGCGCAATGCAAACACGACCTTGCGTTGGCATTGCACGGAAGCTTTGCACTCACAAGAGCGTGCTTCCATAGGCTTCAATGGATGGAAGTCTCGTTCTGATGTCGTGACACACAGCATAAAACCTAGTGCAGCTCAGGGGGTAAGTCATGCAGCGTTGGGAAGGAAATTAAAAATATATATGTGAATATATACATATATATTTGTGTTTATATATATATAATCAAATTAACAGCAGGGAACCAGCACTCCATAAACTCCAACCGCCGGGGTGCACTTCTAAACATCTAGACACTCAAAAATAGCAGGGAAGAAACTCTCCGTTTAAAACCACCGTTATTTTGGTGGTTATTATTTTTATATATATATTTAAAGTCAAAATACAGTCCCCATTGACCGCAATGTAAAGGCACTTTTCAGTGATTTTTTTTATAAAAAATGTATCATTTTTATGTAAATTACTCAGTATTAAATCATAATAAATATGCACAGCGTAATTCGTAAATGATGTAAACAGGATGAAAATCATTTAGAAATTTGTATATGGAATATTTACAAAAAATAGCTCTACTTCTGTATTTTACTGTCCTTTTTAGTACTTTAAAGGCTTAAGTTAATGTAAATAACAAAATAAAGTTCCTGTTATGGACTTCTTTTTTCTGTGTGCAGATCTGATTTGAAATAATCATTTAAAAATCCCTTCTAGACGCTTTATTTCTGAGTTAGGCCCCATCATTCTGTATGATAATTTATTCTAATTATTATTGTTGGTATTTTTTATTCCAAGGTAAGTGACAACCATAGCTTTACTATGAAGAACCTTGCAGAAGAGGTCATGTAACAAAACATGTCGACTTTATTTGTTGTAACCCACCTTTAATGTCATAAAATATTAATTTTGTAATACTAGACCACACAAGACTTAAAGGGACATAAAACACAATTTTATTTCTTTCCTGAGTCAGACAGAGCTTGCAATTTTAAACAACTCTCCAAATAACTTCTATTTTCACATTTTCTTCATTTTCACGTTATCCTTTGTTGAACAGCAGGAAAGTAAGTTCAAGAACGTGCACGTTTGCACACTGTTATACATTAGCAAGAACACTAGATGGCAGCACTATTTCCTGGCATGTAGTGGTCCAGACATGTGCACGCTACCTATCTAGGTGTCTCTTCAACAAAGAATTATAAGTGAACAAAGCAAATTTGATAAAATAAATAATTTGGAAACTTTTTTTAAAATGAAGTCTCATGTCCCTTTAATTTAAAAAAAAAATTATAATAATTTTTAGCTGCTTTATTCTCTTTTTCTCTTGCAGCTCCTCTGGGCCCAACTATGTATGTTGTTTAATAACAATCAATAAATGAGAATCAGAAGATACAATTTATTTTTGTCACTTTGCACTATATCCATATGTTGAAAATAAGTAGGTTCTAAAAATCTAACAATAAAATATAAGATACATATTGAAATGATACGGAATTCTGAAACTCGCACATCGTAGCAAAAAATATTTATTTTTATTCTTGGATTTTTTAAATTAGTTCAGAGACACCTGGATCTTTGAGGTATAACATCAACAATACCACAAAATAAGGAGGCTATTGGTTGCTGACAGCTGATAACTGTTACTATAACAATCACTAGTGACTTACAGCATAGGAACACTAAATCCCTTATTTAAATGGTGGTACCTCACTCTTTAAAATTAGGAGTTTTATGATATATGTTTTGGTGAGGGGCTAATAAAAGCCTCTTAAAAAATCTCCAGAAACCCAAATATTATTAGCTGGCAGCTGGATGGTACAGGATTTATTTGAAAGATGAGGATTGCTGCTTTCAAATAACTGGTGTCAAGTTTGCCTATATGGAGGTAACAGGTGATACCCCACCGCCTGATATTGCTCCGTATCCGTATGATTCTGACACCATGGTGATCAGCTGATAGCGTATTGGGCATCTAACGTCTCCTTTGAAATAGAGGCCTCTCCTCATTTTATGGCAATCGCCTACTAATTACCGGGGTATAATATACCAATCTGGAAATAGGGAGCTTATCAGACACTACACAGGTGCTTAATTGGGGCAGTTAATCTCAACTCCCACATTAAAATTAGAGTGAGTGTGACCCATCATTTTAAAGAAGGTAATTCCATCTTTCCCATGAGTGGACTCATTCCCCTCTAATTTAAATCAGAGGGAGAGATCTATAAATGTATAATTGATTAAATTCCCCCCACAGACACAAGTACAGCACAGGGGTGGGCAGACACTGAGTACAGCACAGGGATGGGCAGACACAAATACAGCACACTGAGCACAGGGATAGGCAGACACAAGTACAGCACAGGGATAGGCAGACACAAGTACAGCACAAGAGTGGGCAGACACAAGTACAGCACAGGGATAGGCAGACACAAGTACAGCACAGGGGTGGGCAGACACAAGTACAGCACAGGGATAGGCAGACACAAGTACAGCACAGGGATAGGCAGACACAAGTACAGCACAGGGGTGGGCAGACACTGAGTACAGCACAGGGATAGGCAGACACAAGTACAGCATAGGGATAGGCAGACACAAGTACAGCACAGGGTTGGGCAGACACTGAGTACAGCACAGGGATAGGCAGACACAAGTACAGCACAGGGATAGGCAGACACAAGTACAGCACAGGGATAGGCAGACACAAGTACAGCACAGGGGTGGGCAGACACTGAGTACAGCACAGGGATAGGCAGACACAAGTACAGCAGAGGAGCTACAGGGCATGGAGGTATTTTACAGAATATGCTTTCACAAGCTGGAGCTTCAAGCAGGCAGTCCTCACACACAGTGCAGCACAAGAAGGAGCTTTGGCACATGATGCTGTCTGGAAAAGTACATACTTGTACACATACAGGGCCAGATTACAAGTGTCACACTCATTTTTTACATTGTCTTATGCATGTAAGAGAACACATATTCTGTATTACATTTTTAAACATTTGAGCTGACGTTTATTATCATACCTACTCTGCTGTCAGGGCAAATGTTCCGGTTTTCATGGACTGCTCCACCCAACCCCTCCGATAACATGTATGGAACATCCCATTACACAACCCAGTGACTCTACCCATAAAACACCTGTGGGACACCTCCCACAAGTCTCCATCACCTCCCTGTCCTACAAAGCCACCTCAAAATATTGGTGTATATGGGTAATCCAGCCTTCAACTGTACTAGGCAGCTTTTGGGGTCTAAATTTGGTGGGTGTGGGGTGTTAGAAAAAACGGCACTGAAAAGTGCCTTTAGATTGCGGTCTATGGGAACCGTGTGTTCCCAGTAAATATATATGTATATGATTATATACATATATAGTTATGTGTTAATATGTGTAAATACATATATATGTAAATATAAGTATATACATATATATTTAAAACTGCTGCCAAAGCCTTTGAAAGAGCGCTCTTGTGAGTGCAATGCTTCCCAGCAATGCAAATGCAAGCTCGCGTTCGCATTGCTGTTAACATGTAATACCAGTGCACATTAGCGTGTGCTGGTATTACACAGTGGAGCACTAATATCACTTTCATGAAAGCTATATTTAGTGCTCCACTTGTAATTTGGCCCTAAATATAAAGTTTTAGTTACTATATATAAATAAGTGTCGCTGTGTTGTAACTAGGTTATCTGAGGTTAAAGGGAAACCATACTGTACTTATCGTTTGTGCGTTAAACCTACACTGCATTAGACCAACTGTGCTAAACCCGAAGGTGGCTATGCATATTTTAATTCCAATATTCCTCAAATTTCTTTTAAATATATATGTTTACCTATATATCTATATGAATATATACAGGTATAGATATATATACTGATATATATATATTATATATATTTATATATATATATATATATATATATACTATAGTCGCGTTTGTAACGAGTCCGTCGATGTCACCAGTTGCGCATGCATCCTCAAAGGAATCTTGGCTGCGCAAGGCAGCCAAAAGAATCCACCTGGATTCTTTCACCACCATGACATTTTCGGAATCCACCTGGATGCAGCGTAGGCAAATGAAGCCTTAAAAAGAAAAAGAAAAAAAAATCCTGCACGAAATAACGAAAAAACACGTAACGCCCACAATTTTTTTTTTAAAAAACTAACCACCCGCACAAAATTACAAAAAAACCTAACCACCCGCACGAAGTATAACAAAAAACCTAACCTCCCGCACAAAGTATTAACACACACCTAAACCGCCCACATCGCAAAATAATAAAGTAATTAACCCCTAATCCGCAATAAACCTAATTAACCTATTAACTCCTAAACCGCCAACCCCCACATCGCAATAAACCTAATTAACCTATTAACCCCTAAACCGTCAAACCCCCACATCGTAATAAACCTAATAACCCCCCACAACGCAAATAATTTAATTACTAAGCCCCCTACCCTAACACCCCCTAAATTAACCCCAATACTAACTTACAATTAAAATAATAAAACCTAACATTAAATTACAAAAAAATGATTCTAAAATTACAAAACACTCTAAAATTACAGAAAAATAAACAAAATTATCAAAATAATAAAAAATTAAACCTAATCCCTATAAAAATAAAAAAGCCCCCCCCAAATAAAAACACCCCCTAATCTAAACTTTACTACCAATAGCCATTTAAAGGGCCTTTTGTAGGACATTGCCCTAAATTAAACAGTTCTTTTACATTTAAGAAATACTAAGTCCCCCATAATAGTAAAAAAAACCCACGCACCAAACCCCCCAAAATAAACAACCTAACACTAAATAAACCTAAACTACCCAATGCCCCTAAAGGGGCATTTGTATGGGCATTGCCCTTAAAAGGGCAATTAGCTCTTTTACAGCCCATTAAATCCCTAATCTTAAAAAAAAAAAAAAGCCCCAAATAGGTACTCACCGTTCCTGAAGTCCGGCGGAGAAGGTCTTCTTCCAGACGGCTCCATAATCTTCTATCTTCATCCGGAGTGAACGCTGCGCAGAGCAGAGGTGCGGAGCAGCTTTCGCAATGCACAGATCCTCAGCAGTGGTCTTCAGAGGCAGCGGTCCTCAGCAACGTGGAGGCTCCTCTTCATGCAATCGCCCGTCGCACACTGAAGATTGAATGCAAGGTACCCCATATTTATTGGGGTACCTTGTATTCCCATAGGCTGAAATTTTTAAATCAGCCAATAGGATGAGAGCTACTGAAATGTTTTTGGCTGATTTGAACAGCCAATAGTATTTCAGTAGCTCTAATCCTATTGGCTGTTTTCAAAATTTCAGCCAATAGGAATGCAAGGTACCCCAAATTGATTGCGGTACCTTCCATTAAATTTTTAGTGTACGCCGGAGATCGGATGAAGAGGAGCCTCCATGCTCGATGCCGCTGAAGACCGCTGCTGAGAACCGCTGCTCCAGATCCGCACATCGGGGAAGACCGCTCCCAACCTCCGCTCCACGCCGCTTTCGCTCTGGATGAAGATAGAAGATGATGGAGCCGCCTGGGAGAATACCTTCTCCGTCGTACTTCAGGAATGTTGAGTACCTATTTGGGGCTTAGTTTAAGGATTTTTTTTTCTTTTTTAAGATTAGGGATTTATTGGACTGTAAAAGAGCTAATTGCCCTTTAAAAGAGCTGGTTGGGTGGGTGGTTTTACTGTTAGGGGGTAATTGGTATTTTTTTAAGGTAAAAGATCTATTTAACTTAGGACAATGCCCTACCAAAGGCCCTTTAAAGGGCTACTGGTAGTTTAGTATTACATTAGGGGGTGTTTTTATTTTGGGGGGATTTTTTTATTTTTATAGGGGTATTAGTTTAGGTTGACATTTTTATTTTGGTTAGCTTTGTTTATTTTTTTCTGTAATTTTACATTTTTTTTTTATTTTTTTTAATTTATTTATTATTTGAGGGTTTGTAATGTACACATAGACTACCTTCTGGGCAGACTTATTACCTAATATATATATATATTTAGACATACAAAGAACATTTTCATCTAAGTGAAGAATATCGCAATGTAAATATAAATATATATGTGTATATACATATGTATTTATGTGTTTAAATATGTGTGTTTATATGTGAATATACATATAAACACGTATATACACGTGTATACACACACATATAAATACTGTATATATGCACATATGTAAACATATTTATTATATATACATATATATTTTATCTGCACTTGAGCGCACACTTTTACTTTCATTTTGTAATTTGCAAGATAATTAGCACAGTCGCGATATTGCTTATTGCATCCCGTGCTAACAATAGCCCACCACTTGTAATCCAGCCCCATGAGTGTCAAATGTGTAATTCCACCTATGCCTCAATGCATTACAAATATGGAGCATAAAAAAGTTAGGGCAGTAAAGGGTTTCAAATCTCTACTGTTTACATGTGTTACTAGCAACCAATGGTACAATAATTAATTAATTACTGGCAGCCGAGGGGAAAAATTGCTGCCTAGATGTAAAAAATATACATGGTAAGATCAAAAGTGGGGTCTAAGGTAGAGCAGATTGTTCAGTATTTTCTTTCATACAGGTGGTGAGAGTCCACAATCCTTAATCTTTGGAATTACCCTTCTCTGGGAAGGGAATCTTGGGAATTACCTTGGGGGGCAAAGATCCCCATAATGCAAAAGAGCTCTATAAAATCCCTCCCTCCTCACACATACCTCAGTCTTTAATTTGCCTCAGCTGGAGGTGGTTGAATAATGAAGATGTACATTTGATTCTTCAGAGAGAGGTGTTTTCAGTCTATATCGCTGGTTTTTAAACCTGCCTTCAGGCCTCCCCAGCAGGCCAGGTTTTCTGGATTACCTTGGATGAGAGCAGGTAAAACGTTTACTAATCATCTGATTATTTCACCTGTGCTCCAGTTCAGATATCCTCAAAACCATGTTTGAAAACCAGTGGTCTATATTGAGTCCCGATTTCCCCTCAGAGTACAGTGCTTATCACAGGGATGTATATGGTGTATGGTTTATGATTTTTTTTTACCTCATGTGAAATTTTTCATAAATCCTCTATAATTGGCCCAGGGACTTTTGTTTTGCCTCCTTTTTATAGATCTACAATATAATCCTATTCCATAACCTCTGCTGATATGTTTCAGAACTGGTTTGGCTGTCTGCTGCTTATTTGCTAGTGGACAAGGGTCTATTGGTAAGTATCTTTTTATTAACATTTAGACACTCATTTAGCTACATGTTATAGTTATTTATGTATTTGCTAATAGATATGGCCCTGGGACTGTTCCTTTTCACTATTCCCTTGCTGTTTGCACACATCGGCTTTTTTGGCACACGTAGTTTTTCGCACGTCAGCCTCTGGTTTACATGTGTCGGGGTTGAGCACGTTAGGTTAGCACTTATTGGGTTGGCGCAAGTCTCTTTAGTCTTTCAACATAGTTGCCAACATTCAAACAAAAATGTCCAAGGACACTTTGCAGCTATCAATTACCTGCATGAATTTTTTTACCACACCCCCTGCCCTAAAACTCTGCCCACTTTGCCAAACCCACATAATTAATATAATTTATCTCCGCCTATTTATTACAGTGCAGATTAGATATATATAAATTAAAATATGAAACTAAAAAGGTAGAGAAGGAGAATGTACAGAATGGAGCAAAAGGAAAATGTATGCACATATGCCATTAGCCTTGTCACGGAGACAAACTTTTTATGCTTATATTTTAAATTTATGAGTTTTAGTGCTATTGATATTAGAATATTAATACTTAAGAATAGAGCCCTGTGCTGGACTTTGTGCTGAAATAAGCATATAGTAAACAATGTTACCCATCACACTAAACAAACTATTTAAATGTTTTTGGATTTAGTAGGGAGCACAGAAACTAATGCACGTAATACATTTGCAGTGATTTAGAAATTAATGTATATAAAACAAGCTAAAAATGTACCTTTAGAGTTAAGTGCATCTTGAACCTAAGTCATGTATTAAATTGTTAGTTCAATGAATATCCTAATCTCTAATGACAGTCCCTGCAAAATTGCATAGTTATATATTGCAGTGTGCAGTACCTATAGGACACAGATAATACTTGGACTACAAGCAGTTTTAAATATAATATTATAATGGCAGTGATGTGATCACATACAGAAAGTGCAGGGCAAATAGCCCGGAGTGTAGCTAAGGGTTAAGGCCTGGTTGAGTGAGTGCTGCTGCTGTGTGTGTGTTGTTACAATGTTGCATTGTGTTGGGAGGGGTTTACCAACCTTATATATGGGACTAGTACTAAAGCCCGTGTACACGAGCCATTTTTTTCAGAACAGCGGTCCCACCCCTTGCTCTCTCCCCCCTTTCTTTTGTTCTCTCTTCCCCCTCTCTCTTGCTTTCTTTCCCCCCTCTCTTTTGCTTTCTCTCCCCCCTCTCCTTTGTTCTCTCTCTCCCCTCTTTTGCTCTCTCTCTCCCCTCTTTTGCTCTCTCTCTCCCCTCTTTGGCTCTCTCCATCCTTTCTTTTGCTCTCTCTCCCCCCTCTTTGGCTCTCCCCCCCCTTTGGCTCTCCCCCCCCTCTTTGGCTCCCCCCCTCTTTGGCTCTCCCCCCCCCACTTTGGCTCTCTCTCCTCTTTGGCTCTCTCTCTCCCCTCTTTGGCCCCCCCCCATTGGCTCTCTCTCCCCCCTCTTTGGCTCTCTCTCCCCCCTCTTTGGCTCTCTCTCCCCCCTCTTTGGCTTTCTCTCCTCTTTGGCTCTCTCTCTCCCCCCTCTTTGGCTCTCCCCTCCCCTTTGGCCCCCCCCTCCCCTTTGGCTCCCCCCTCTTTGGCTCTCCCCCCCCCTCTTTTGCTCTCCCCTCCCCTCTTTGGCTCTCTCCCCCCTCTTTTGTTCTCTCCCCCCTCTTTGGCGCTCTCCCCCCCTCTTTGGCTCCCCCCCCCCTCTTTGGCTCTGCCCCCCCTCTTTGGCTCTCTCTCCCCCCTCTTTGTCTCTCTCCCCTCTTTTGCTCTCCTCTTTGGCTCTCTTTCCTCTTTGGCTCTCTCTCTCCCCCCTCTTTGGCTCTCCCCCCCTTTAGCTCTCTCCCCCCCCTTTGGCTCTCCCCCCCCCCTCTTTGGCTCTCTCTCCCCCCTCTTTGGCTCTCTCTCCTTTTTGGCTCTTTTTCCTCTTTGGCTCTCTCTCTCCCCCCTCTTTGGCTCTCCCCCCCTTCTCTTTGGCTCTCCCCCCCTTCTCTTTGGCTCTCTTCCCCCCCTTCTCTTTGGCTCTCTCTCCCCCCCTTCTCTTTGTCTCTCTCTCCCCCCCCCTTCTCTTTGGCTCTCTGCCCCCCCCTTCTCTTTGGCTCTCTGCCCCCCCTTCTCTTTGGCTCTCTGCCCACCCTTTCTCTTTGGCTCTCTGCCCCCCCCTTCTCTTTGGCTCTCTGCCCCCCCCCCTTCTCTTTGGCTCTCTGCCCCCCCTTCTCTTTGGCTCTCTGCCCCCCCCCTTCTCTTTGGCTCTCTGCCCCCCCCCTTCTCTTTGGCTCTCTGCCCCCCCTTCTCTTTGGCTCTCTGCCCCCCCTTCTCTTTGGCTCTCTGCCCCCCCCTTCTCTTTGGCTCTCTGCCCCCCCCCTTCTCTTTGGCTCTCTGCCCCCCCTTCTCTTTGGCTCTCTGCCCCCCCCTTCTCTTTGGCTCTCTGCACCCCCTTCTCTTTGGCTCTCTGCCCCCCCCCCGCCTTCTCTTTGGCTCTCTGCCCCCCCCCGCCTTCTCTTTGGCTCTCTGCCCCCCCTTCTCTTTGGCTCTCTGCCCCCCCCTTCTCTTTGGCTCTCTGCCCCCCCCTTCTCTTTTGCTCTCTGCCCCCCATTCTCTTTGGCTCTCTGCCCCCCCCATTCTCTTTGGCTCTCTGCCCCCCCCCTTCTCTTTGGCTCTCTGCCCCCCCCTTCTCTTTGGCTCTCTGCCCCCCCTTCTCTTTGGCTCTCTGCCCCCCCTTCTCTTTGGCTCTCTGCCCCCCCTTTCTCTTTTGCTCTCTGCCCCCCCCCTTCTCTTTGGCTCTCTGCCCCCCCCTTCTCTTTGGCTCTCTGCCCCCCCTTCTCTTTGGCTCTCTGCCCCCCCTTCTCTTTGGCTCTCTGCCCCCCCTTCTCTTTGGCTCTCTGCCCCCCCCCTTCTCTTTGGCTCTCTGCCCCCCCCTTCTCTTTGGCTCTCTGCCCCCCCCTTCTCTTTGGCTCTCTGCACCCCCTTCTCTTTGGCTCTCTGCCCCCCCCGCCTTCTCTTTGGCTCTCTGCCCCCCCCGCCTTCTCTTTGGCTCTCTGCCCCCCCTTCTCTTTGGCTCTCTGCCCCCCCCCTTCTCTTTGGCTCTCTGCCCCCCCCCCCTTCTCTTTTGCTCTCTGCCCCCCCCCTTCTCTTTGGCTCTCTGCCCTCCCCTTCTCTTTGGCTCTCTGCCCCCCCTTCTCTTTGGCTCTCTGCCCCCCCCTTCTCTTTGGCTCTCTGCCCCCCCCTTCTCTTTGGCTCTCTGCCCCCCCCTTCTCTTTGGCTCTCTGCACCCCCTTCTCTTTGGCTCTCTGCCCCCCCCCCGCCTTCTCTTTGGCTCTCTGCCCCCCCCGCCTTCTCTTTGGCTCTCTGCCCCCCCTTCTCTTTGGCTCTCTGCCCCCCCCTTCTCTTTGGCTCTCTGCCCCCCCCTTCTCTTTTGCTCTCTGCCCCCCATTCTCTTTGGCTCTCTGCCCCCCCCATTCTCTTTGGCTCTCTGCCCCCCCCTTCTCTTTGGCTCTCTGCCCCCCCCTTCTCTTTGGCTCTCTGCCCCCCCTTCTCTTTGGCTCTCTGCCCCCCCTTCTCTTTGGCTCTCTGCCCCCCCTCTCTCTTTTGCTCTCTGCCCCCCCCCTTCTCTTTGGCTCTCTGCCCCCCCCTTCTCTTTGGCTCTCTGCCCCCCCTTCTCTTTGGCTCTCTGCCCCCCCTTCTCTTTGGCTCTCTGCCCCCCCTTCTCTTTGGCTCTCTGCCCCCCCCCTTCTCTTTGGCTCTCTGCCCCCCCCTTCTCTTTGGCTCTCTGCCCCCCCCTTCTCTTTGGCTCTCTGCACCCCCTTCTCTTTGGCTCTCTGCCCCCCCCCGCCTTCTCTTTGGCTCTCTGCCCCCCCCGCCTTCTCTTTGGCTCTCTGCCCCCCCTTCTCTTTGGCTCTCTGCCCCCCCCCCTTCTCTTTGGCTCTCTGCCCCCCCCCCCTTCTCTTTTGCTCTCTGCCCCCCCCCTTCTCTTTGGCTCTCTGCCCTCCCCTTCTCTTTGGCTCTCTGCCCCCCCTTCTCTTTGGCTCTCTGCCCCCCCCTTCTCTTTGGCTCTCTGCCCCCCCCTCTCTTTGGCTCTCTGCCCCCCCCCTTCTCTTTGGCTCTCTGCCCCCCCTTCTCTTTGGCTCTCTGCCCCCCCTTCTCTTTGGCTCTCTGCCCCCCCCTTCTCTTTGGCTCTCTGCACCCCCTTCTCTTTGGCTCTCTGCCCCCCCGCCTTCTCTTTGGCTCTCTGCCCCCCCCCCGCCTTCTCTTTGGCTCTCTGCCCCCCCTTCTCTTTGGCTCTCTGCCCCCCCTTCTCTTTGGCTCTCTGCCCCCCCCTTCTCTTTGGCTCTCTGCCCCCCCTTCTCTTTGGCTCTCTGCCCCCCCTTCTCTTTGGCTCTCTGCCCCCCCCTTCTCTTTGGCTCTCTGCCCCCCCCCCCTTCTCTTTGGCTCTCTGCCCCCCCTTCTCTTTGGCTCTCTGCCCCCCCCTTCTCTTTGGCTCTCTGCCCCCCCTTCTCTTTGGCTCTCTGCCCCCCCCTTCTCTTTGGCTCTCTGCCCCCCCCTTCTCTTTGGCTCTCTGCCCCCCCTTCTCTTTGGCTCTCTGCCCCCCCCTTCTCTTTGGCTCTCTGCCCCCCCCTTCTCTTTGGCTCTCTGCCCCCCCTTCTCTTTGGCTCTCTGCCCCCCCCTTCTCTTTGGCTCTCTGCCCCCCCTTCTCTTTGGCTCTCTGCCCCCCCTTCTCTTTGGCTCTCTGCCCCCCCCTTCTCTTTGGCTCTCTGCCCCCCCCTTCTCTTTGGCTCTCTTCCCCCCCCTTCTCTTTGGCTCTCTGCCCCCCCGCTTCTCTTTGGCTCTCTGCCCCCCCTTCTCTTTGTCTCTCTGCCCCCCCTTCTCTTTGGCTCTCTGCCCCCCCCTTCTCTTTGGCTCTCTGCCCCCCCTTCTCTTTGGCTCTCTGCCCCCCCCCTTCTCTTTGGCTCTCTGCCCCCCCTTCTCTTTGGTTCTCTGCCCCCCCCTCCTGCTCCCTCTCTGGCTCTGTCTTCGCGGGACCCCGCCCGGCCACGCCCCATCGCGGCAACACCCGCCCGGCCACACCCCTCGCGATGCCTGACCACGCCCCTCGCGACGCCCGGCCACGCCCCTCGCGACGCTCCCGTCGGCCACAAACAGCTGTGAGGTCTGGGGAGCGCGTTGCCGCTTCTCACGCAGCAGACCTCACAGCTGTTGAGTAGCTCGCGCTCCCTATCTCACAGCTGCTTGTATGCTGTGTACCTCGCGCTCCCAATCTGTCAGCTGTCAGCTATGCCGAGGTGCGCGAGAATAGAATCTAAGGCCAAGTGTTTGTCTGTACTGCGCATGACGGCTTCAGACAAACACTTGTCTTTTATAATATAGGATGTGCAGGGATTCCACTTCCTCTTTGTTCCTGTGGATCCCTGGAAGATATTTCCCCACCCTCCCATCCCTGTTATGCATTGTTGATTTGAAACTGTTATGTAAACGGCGGCAATCGTTTTTCTCTTAGTGTCTCTATTTGAGACTAAGTGTCTGAGGCGGGAAGAGGGTTACTCGAACTACTTCCTTAAGTCCAAGGATGGTAACTTGAGCTCCCCAGTTACTGACATGCTGTTCGTCAAGTCAAGGCTGGACCTACTGGTTTGGAGTTTCTAATATTTGCACCCTACTCTGGCGGGTGGTCAGGATCACGGCTGCAGGCTGGAAGGAGATTTTAATGATGGCTATTTCGGTCAGGGTGACGTCACAGGCTTGGTATGCTTGGGCGTGCTCGGGCTGATTATTGACGGGCCGATAAACCCCTATATATTAAAGCTGCGTGAGTATCTCCGCCTTGTGGTCTGCAGCAGTGTCCCTTGGCCATTTTCTAGAAGGGGTTATTTATATATAGTTAGTTTGTAGGCCCCGATTGCCGCCACCTGTGGTTTATTTACCTGTCGTTGCCAGTTCCCATTGCTGGTTTTTTATAAATACGACCCATGGGTCTTTCACCCACAAATTGTGTCAAGTTTTATTGACAAAGCATTATTAAAGTTATCTAAGTGTTAAGTTATCGTTTAAATATGTTACACGCAGACACTCAGGAGATGTAGGGCATTTAATCCCTTAAGTATATATATATAAAAAAAGAACACTATTTGATGGATGCTGGATTATCTGTTCCAATAACCTCTCATCTGTTTTAAGAGCATTACAGGGAGTGCAGAATTATTAGGCAAATGAGTATTTTGACCACATCATCCTCTTTATGCATGTTGTCTTACTCCAAGCTGTATAGGCTCGAAAGCCTACTACCAATTAAGCATATTAGGTGATGTGCATCTCTGTAATGAGAAGGGGTGTGGTCTAATGACATCAACACCCTATATCAGGTGTGCATAATTATTAGGCAACTTCCTTTCCTTTGGCAAAATGGGTCAAAAGAAGGACTTGACAGGCTCAGAAAAGTAAAAAATAGTGAGATATCTTGCAGAGGGATGCAGCACTCTTAAAATTGCAAAGCTTCTGAAGCGTGATCATCGAACAATCAAGCGTTTTATTCAAAATAGTCAACAGGGTCGCAAGAAGCGTGTGGAAAAACCAAGGCGCAAAATAACTGCCCATGAACTGAGAAAAGTCAAGCGTGCAGCTGCCAAGATGCCACTTGCCACCAGTTTGGCCATATTTCAGAGCTGCAACATCACTGGAGTGCCCAAAAGCACAAGGTGTGCAATACTCAGAGACATGGCCAAGGTAAGAAAGGCTGAAAGACGACCACCACTGAACAAGACACACAAGCTGAAACGTCAAGACTGGGCCAAGAAATATCTCAAGACTGATTTTTCTAAGGTTTTATGGACTGATGAAATGAGAGTCTTGATGGGCCAGATGGATGGGCCCGTGGCTGGATTGGTAAAGGGCAGAGAGCTCCAGTCCGACTCAGACGCCAGCAAGGTGGAGGTGGAGTACTGGTTTGGGCTGGTATCATCAAAGATGAGCTTGTGGGGCCTTTTCGGGTTGAGGATGGAGTCAAGCTCAACTCCCAGTCCTACTGCCAGTTTCTGGAAGACACCTTCTTCAAGCAGTGGTACAGGAAGAAGTCTGCATCCTTCAAGAAAAACATGATTTTCATGCAGGACAATGCTCCATCACACACGTCCAAGTACTCCACAGCGTGGCTGGCAAGAAAAGGTATAAAAGAAGAAAATCTAATGACATGGCCTCCTTGTTCACCTGATCTGAACCCCATTGAGAACCTGTGGTCCATCATCAAATGTGAGATTTACAAGGAGGGAAAACAGTACACCTCTCTGAACAGTGTCTGGGAGGCTGTGGTTGCTGCTGCACGCAATGTTGATGGTGAACAGATCAAAACACTGACAGAATCCATGGATGGCAGGCTTTTGAGGGTCCTTGCAAAGAAAGGTGGCTATATTGGTCACTGATTTGTTTTTGTTTTGTTTTTGAATGTCAGAAATGTATATTTGTGAATGTTGAGATGTTATATTGGTTTCACTGGTAAAAATAAATAATTGAAATGGGTATATATTTGTTTTTTGTTAAGTTGCCTAATAATTATGCACAGTAATAGTCACCTGCACACACAGATATCCCCCTAAAATAGCTATAACTAAAAACAAACTAAAAACTACTTCCAAAACTATTCAGCTTTGATATTAATGAGTTTTTTGGGTTCATTGAGAACATGGTGGTTGTTCAATAATAAAATTAATCCTCAAAAATACAACTTGCCTAATAATTCTGCACTCCCTGTATATTAATTTCCAGTTGGCTGGCATTGCAGTGGATTGAAGCACGTCTGTGTAAATGTGGGATTTTTGAACACCTCCTCTCTCTAAATACACTTACATTGCAGAACGTACATGTTTTTTCTACCTCCTTACTCTCAGTGCGTCGTTGGTTCAGTGTTCCCTCACTGACTATGCTGAGCGAGCGTGCTAGAATCTCCTTCACGCTGCTTCCTGAGGGAGAGAGGGTGCAGCCTGAAGCAAACAGCAGGCACGCATTTTAGAAACCCGGAACCCGCCTCTCCGTGTCACCTGAATGCTTCGCCCAGAATGAGATCTAAAGGGCGCAGCGTGAAGCACCTCCCCCCCCCCCCCCGGGAATCACCCAAACACTGCTCCCTAAAGGAGTAACGCAGCATGACATTCAGATTTTTACGCCCCTCCCCTCTTGAGCGCCCTAACGCGGCTGCCTGAACAGACTTATGCTAGCGCCGCAGCACCAGCGCTGAGAGAAACAGTCCCCGACCAGAACAGGCTGCTTGCTTCCCAGGGAATTGCCGGGACAGTCTGTGACATTTAAATGGCTGGGACTGGGTCCCAAATTCCGGGACTGTCCCGCCAAAAATGGGACAGTTGGCAACTATGTTTCTATAGTTACCCGCAAGCCGGTTTATGCTTGTCTGGTTAGCACTCATACCTTTAGTCTTTAGTCTTTCTATAGTTTACCCGTGTGACGATTTACGCAAAATCTCTGTTTAAAAGTTGCTTAGGAGTGGGCAGTAGTTTCCATTCCTCAAGAGCATTTTAAGGGGGTTTTATTGTTTATTGCATTGTTTTGCCATATGTTATAATGGAGCAGCAGAATTCTGTCCCTAAATCTACCCAAGAAACTGAGTCTCCTGAATACCTTTCTACCATTATTAGGTGTGCTTATTGTAAGAGAGCTGAAGTGCCTTCTCCAGCTCATTTATGTGGCTCACGTTTAGATTTGTTAATGCAGTCAGACCATTCTAATGCTGTTTCTCTGGGTGCTAATCCACCTACTGTTTGTCATTACAGGATAATGCTTGTAGTGCCTCCTGCCATGATTTTATTTTATCAAGGCTGCAGTTTCTAAAGCATTGGCTGCTCACCCTCCTCTGAACAAGCGTAAAAGGTCAGTTAAGATTTTACCTTCTACAAGTGCTATGTGCCCTGAGTCCATGGATATTCTTCAGATGGTGAAGTTTCCTCTGATTCCTCATCTGATGTTGAACTCGATATTTCCTGTTTTTTCCTTAAAGTCGAACATATTAATTCTCTTTCAAAGGAGGTCTCAGTGGCATATTTAGGTTTTGTGCTGCCCTAGGCATTTAAAATTCTGCTGCCCCCCCCCAAAAAGGTTTTAGGCCTTTTTTTCCCCTTAATATTTTTTTGAGTCAGTGTGTAAAAAAAAATTTTTTCATAACAATTCAAAAGAAAACGGGCTAGCAAAACACTTGCATACAGGTGGGTTGAATTGCATGCATCTCATACCATTTTCTCCCTGAGAGAAGAGAGAGAAAAGGGGAGGGAAGAAAAGGGAGGGATAGGAAATAAGGAAGGGAGGGACGGAGGGAGGGAGAGAAGATAAAAGTGGGGAGGGAGAGGAGAAAAGGAGGAGGGGAAAAAGGGAGGGAAAGAAAGAAAGAAAGAAGGGAGCAAGGGAGGGAGTTGAGAGGAAGAAGGAAGGGAGGGAGTTGAGGGAGGAAGGGAGGAAGAAAGGGAAAGAAGGGAGATAGGAAGGGAGGGAAAGAAGAATACACTTTCAAACAATCACTGCCCTTCACATGCAACAACATACAGTAATTGCCATCATTCAAGTAATGAAACTTTTTCAGTATTCGTTTACTATTTACTCCATGGGTTCATGAATGCAGAGAAAGCTAGCTATTAGTAGCTAACATACATTAGTGCTGAGAGTTTATGATTAGACATCACAAGCTGATCTAAGCATTGCACAGACGCATCCAGTCTGTTAGTCACTAAGACCTGCAATAAGCACTGCGCTCGCAGACCCACCACAGCTGACAATGGGAGGCAGCATATCAGCAGAAGGTCTTCTCCTCCAGCCTCACCTTGTAAGCATATCCCCAGGCAAGTTTCTCACCATGAACGCTTCCACTGCAAAAATGCCGGCATCTCTAAATGTAGTAACGGTTTAAAGGAGCACTGCCTGTGAAGAGCGACCTTAATCAGCGCACATTCCTTGTCTTCTCTGTAGAAGCCTGCACTTTATCGCAAACTGTACTGTGTGCTGGCTTTTAGAGAGAGGATAGGGCAGATGTGCTGCCCCTCCGAAATCTGCTGCCCTTCCCAAATCTGCTGCCCTAGGCACCGGCCTTTTTGGCCTAGGCCATAATACGCCCCTGGGAGGTCTTAATTACTTTAGGGGTTAAAGATCCTAAAGTTTCTGATTATAAACATTGTAATTGTTTAATATCATTAATTTAAACTTTTGGTAATCTCCCTGAGGCTTTCCCTGTGTCTGATGCTGTCTTGGACATGATCTGTAGGGAATGGTCTAAACCAGGTAATTCTTTTACTCCCTCTCTAAGGTTTAAAAAGTGTTATCCTTTTGTTGCCTTGTGACTTAAATCCTTGTCTGCTGTTATGGTATCTAAATCTAGATTGTATATTTCCTTTCAGTAAAGAAATTGTTTGGTTCAGATGTAGATTCTATTATTTCTACTGTTACTGGAGGTAAAGAGGCTTTTCTTCCTCAAGACAGAAAGTCTAGAGGGAAATCCAAAGCTTCTAATCATTTTCGTTCCTTTCGTCAGAATAAAGAACAGAAAACTGACTCCTCTGGGGGCATATCTGGGCAGTAAACCAATGTGGCCGCAATATTAGGAGCGCTGAATTATGAATGAGATATTCGCCAAATATCCTCTATACATAGCACCATCAACTACAGAATATAAATTATATGGACTCACCATAGTCTAGTGAACTCAACGATACTAAGATCGCTATATTATTGAATTCAGAACCCTGATCTGGCCTAATCCTGACACCCCCCAGTAAGCTGGGTAGAGCAGTTTTTTTCTGAACTGCATAAATAATAATCTTACATAAAGATATCAAAATGGAGGAATTTCACGCCATACTAATAGCCCGACTAGAAGCCTTTGAGCAACGGATGGATCATAAGTTTACTAATCTCAGAGGCATATTCAGGTCACCAATGAAACCGCTGGACTCACTGCCGGGAGCACATGGGGATACCCAAGCGACAACAGTCACTATATGGCCAATGCAGTCTACGGATCTGAGACCAACACTGACTCAGCATGCTACGTGACACAGATCTTGCCAAACACTCAAGCACAAATTAATCTGGAGCACGGAGCAGCCTACACTGATTTTACCTGAGGTATGTGGCACGAACCATGTGTCACCGCCCTCAGCTCCCCTGGAGTGGGATGTGGCCGATCCCCCCAGAGGTGGCGAGGGTTCTGCAACCATATGCAAAGTAAGATCTTCAGAAATCACTAAACACCTGAATATGGCTAGAGCTTTGTCACACAGCACACAACAGAGCAGCTGCAACATGGAGTCACCAATGAGTGAGCTATTACAGACCTGGTCCACCATCTTTACTTACCTGCCGTCTCAGATTGATAGTTTTGATACCGGGACTTCTCCATATGCTGGGCCTACGGATCCTTACTGCCCCAGAAAAAGCATTGGACACCCCCTTCCTAATAACATTGATAACTATATCAGTGTTCAGTGCCGTGCCATCCGGTCTGGGATTGTGTAATGTAGACTGTGACTCTGAGCCTATATGAATAGATTTCTCGATGCCCCACTTGGCTTGCCTATGCTAATGATGGCTTTAAGGTCTGAGATATGATATATTGGGAAATGTAACTCCTGTCAGAATATGTGCTGATGGTCTATACCCAATCCATAACAAATGTACCGCAACCTTTTTGAACTACGTTATTGTACAATGTTGCAAAACACAGCTGCCATAGAGTACTAAAGACACATGCACACTCCTGAGCTCTTATGAGCCCACCTAGTTTCACTCTTCAATAAAAGATACAAAGAGAACAAAGCAAATTTTTATAACAGAAGTAAATTCTATCTGAATCACAAAACTTTAATTTTGACTTTACTGTCCCTTTAATGGTTTTGCAGGCTCCTCCTTTTGAACCTATGCAGACATTGGACATTAAACTACTTTCTTGGAAAGTGTTATTTCTTTTGGCTATTTTGTCTGCTAGAATAGTGTCTGAGTTATCTGTTCTTTCGTGTAATCCTCCATATCTGATTTTTCAGCAGGCTAAGGCTATTTTACAGACCTTATATAATTTTTTGCCTACTGTTCGGCCAGATTATGAGTTTTGCGTTAGAGGCTATGCGGTGTTAACGAGCAGTTTTCTCTCACCGCTCACTTACCTGCAGCGCTGGTATTACGGGTTTTTACAAACCCGGCGTTAAAAGGCAAAATTGTGCTCCTTACCGCACTCCAATACCAGCGCTGCTTAAGTCAGCGGTGAGCTGGTCGTACATGCTCGTGCACGATTTCCCCATAGGAATCAACGGGGAGAGCCGGCTAAGAAAAAGTCTAACACCTGCAAAAAAGCAGTGTAAAACTCAGTAACGCAGCCCCATTGATTCCTATGGGGAAACTAAAGTTATGTTTACACCTAACACCCTAACATGAACCCCGAGTCTAAACACCCCTAATCTTACACTTATTAACCCCAAATATGCCGCCCCCAACATCGCCGACACCTACATTATACTTATTAACCCCTAATCTGCCGCCCCCAACGTCGCCACCACTATAATAAACATATTAACCCCTAAACCGCCGTACACTCCCACCTCACAAACATTAGTTAAATATTATTAATCCCTAATCTGCGTCCCTAACATTGCCGCCACCTACCTTATACTTATAAACCCCTAATCTGCCGCTCTGGACATCGCCGCCACCTACATTATACTTAGTAACCCCTAATCTGCTGCCCCCAACATCGCCGACACCTACATTATTTTTATTAACCCCTAATCTGCCGTCCCAACGTCGCCGCCACTATTCTAAATTTATTAACCCCTAAACCTAAGTCTAACCCTAACCCTAACACCCCCTAACTTAAATATAATTTAAAAAAATCTAAATACAAATTACTATCATTAACTAAATTATCATTAACAATAACACCTAACACTACACTATAATTAAATACATTTACTAAATTAAAAACAATTAAATACATTAAATTAAATTAGCTAAAGTACAAAAAAACCCACTAAATTACAGAAAATAATAAACAAATTACAAGATATTTAAACTAATTACACCTAATCTAATAGCCCTATCAAAATAAAAAAGCCCCCCCAAAATAAAAAAAAAACCTAGCCTTAACTAAACTATCAATAGCCCTTAAAAGCGCCTTTTGCAGGGCATTGCCCCAAAGTAATCAGCTCTTTTACCTGTAAAAAAAAATTCAAACAACCCCCCCAACAGTAAAACCCACCACCCACATAACGAACCCCCCAAATTAAATACTAACTAAAAATAACCTAAGCTCCCCATTGCCCTGAAAAGGGCATTTGGATGGGCATGCCGTTAGCTCTATTGCAGGCTCAAACCCTAACCTAAAAATAAAACCCTCCCAATACACCCTTAAAAAAACCTAACACTAACCCCCTGAAGATCGACTTACTGTTCTGAAGACCGGACATCCATCTTCAAGGAAGCGGCAGAAGTCTTCATCCAACCGGGCCGAAGTCCTCAACGAAGCAGGGAGAAGTCTTCATCCAAGACGGGCGAAGTGGTCCTCCAGACAGGCAGAAATCTTCATCCAGATGGCATCTTCTATCTTCATCCATCCGACGCGTAGCGGCTCCATCTTCAAGACAAAGGGATGCAGAGCATCCTCTTCTTCTGACGACTACCCGACAAATGAAGGTTCCTTTAAGTGGCGTCATCCAAGATGGCATCCCTTAGATTCTGATTGGCTGATATAATTCTATTAGCCAATCGGAATTAAGGTAGAAAAAATCCTATTGGCTGATGCTCCGCGTTGGATGTCTTGAAGATGGAGCTGCTCCGCGTCGGATGGATGAAGATAGAAGATGCCGTCTGGATGAAGACTTTTGCCCATCTGGAGGACCACTTCGCCTGGCTTGGATGAAGACTTCTCCCGGCTTCATTGAGGACTTCGGCCCGGTTGGATGAAGACTTCTGCCACTTCCTTGAGGATGGATGTCCGGTCTTCAGAACAGTAAGTCGATCTTCAGGGGGTTAGTGTTAGGTTTTTTTAAGGGTGTATTAGGTGGGTTTTATTTTTAGTTTAGGGTTTGGGCCTGCAATAGAGCTAACTGCCCTTTTAAGGGCAATGCCCATCCAAATGCCCTTTTCAGGGCAATGGGGAGCTTAGGTTTTTTTAGTTAGTATTTTCTTTGGGGGGTTGGTTGTGTGGGTGTTGGGTTTTACTGTTGGGGGGGTTGTTTGTATTTTTTTTTACAGGTAAAAGAGCTGATTACTTTGGGGCAATGCCCCGCAAAAGGCCCTTTTAAGGGCTATTGATAGTTTAGTTTAGGCTAGGGTTTTTTTATTTTGGGAGGGCTTTTTTTATTTTGATAGGGCTATTAGAATAGGTGTAATTAGTTTAAAGATCTGTAATTTTTTTTTTTCTGTAATTTTGGTTGGGGGGGTTGTGATTTAGCTAATTTAATTTATGTAATTGTTTTTTAATTTAGTTAATTTATTTAATTCTAGTGTAGTGTTAGGTGTTAGTGTAACTTTGGTTAGGTTTTATTTTACATGTCAATTTGTATTTATTTTAGCTAGGTAGTTATTAAATAGTTGATAACTATTTAATAACTATTATACCTAGTTAAAATAAATACAAACTTGCCTGTAAAATAAAAATAAACCTAATAAGCTAGATACAATGTAACTATTAGTTATATTGTAGCTATCTTAGGCTTTATTTTATAGGTAAGTATTTAGTTTTAAATAAGAATAATTTAGTTAATGATAGTAATTTGTATTTAGATTTTTTTAAATTATATTTAAGTTAGGGGGTGTTAGGGTTAGACTTAGGTTTAGGGGTTAATAAATTTAGAATAGTGGCGGCGACGTTGGGGCAGCAGATTAGGGGTTAATAAAAATAATGTAGGTGTCAGCGATGTTGGGGGCAGCAGATTAGGGGTTACTAAGTATAATGTAGGTGGCGGTGATGTCCGGAGCAGCAGATTAGGGGTTAATAAGTATAATGTAGGTGGCGGCGATGTTAGGGACGGCAGATTAGGGGTTAATAATATTTAACTAGTGTTTGCGAGGCGGGAGTGCGGCGGTTTAGGGATTAATATGTTTATTATAGTTGCGGTGATGTCTGGAGCCGCAGATTAGGAGTGTTTGCGATGCGGGAGGGCCTCGGTTTAGTCGTTAATAGGTAGTTTATGGGTATTAGTGTACTTTTTAGCATTTTAGTTATGATTTTTATGCTACTGAGTTGTACCATAAAACTCTTAACTACTGACTTTAAAATGCGTTAGGGATCTTGGAGGTAGAGGCTGTACCGCTCACTTTTTGGCCTCCCAGGACAGACTCGTAATACTAGCGCTATGGAAGTCCCATAGAAAAAATGGTTTACGAAGTTTACGTAAGTCGTTTTGCGGTAAGGCCAAAGAAGTGTGCGGTGCCCCTAAACCTGCAAGACTTGTAATAGCAGCGGTAGTGAAAAAGCAGCGTTAGGACCTGTTAACGCTACTTTTGCAGCCTAACGCACAATTCGTAATCTAGCCGATTGTTTCTTCAGATAACTAAGCAAAAAGATTGTTGTTCCTTCTTTGTGTTCTAATTCCAAGAATGCTTCTGGAAGATCTTTGCATTATTTGGATGTTGTTAGGGCATTGAAATATTACATTGGTGCTACTAAAGATTTTAGAAAAACTAAAAAAAAAATATGTTTTTAAATTCCTCCCTTTATGTTATTACTCGTGGAATCCACAGCTTAGGTATTAGTTCCCAAGATTAAGGATTGTGAACTCTCACCACCTGTGTAAAATAAAAAATAATTT